>NW_027490097.1:1427753-1696327 GCF_050948175.1 Xylocopa sonorina
AAATGAATGTAAATGCGACACTTCCCTGCAAGGAAATAGCGTTTGCAGATGTCTACGTATCGAGGAAATAGAGTTCAAATGCTGCTTAAAACGAGATATTGCATTTCATATCTAAGTTTCATGATAAGATATAATATTCATTGCGAAGTGTTATGCATTCCTCGTCTACGATTCAAATGAAAGTAAATGCGACACTTCCTTGCAAAGAAATAGCGTTTGCAGATGTCTACGTATCGTAGCAATAGAATTCATATGATTCTTAAAACGCGATATCGCATCTCATTTCTATGTTTCATGGTAAGCTAGAAACTGATTTGCGAAGTGTTATGTATTCCTCGTCTACACTTCAAATGAATGTGATTGCGATACTTCCTCGCTAGGAAATAGCGTGTGCAGATTTCTACGTATCGTAGCAATAGCTTTCTAATGCTTCTTAAAACGCGATATCGCATCTCATTTCTACGTTTCATGGTAAGATGTAATATGATTTGCGAAGTGTTATGTATTCCTCGTCTACACTTCAAATGAATGTAAATGTGACACTTCCTTGCAAGGAAATATCGTTTGCAGATGTCTACGTATCGAAGCAATAGAGTTCAAATGCTTCTTAAAACGAGATATTGCATCTCATATCTATGTTTCATGATAAGATATAATATTCATTGCGAAGTGTTATGCATTCCTCGCCTACGATTCAAATGAATGTAAATGCCACACTTCCTTGCAAGGAAATAGCGTTTGCAGATGTCTACCTATCGTAGCAATAGGGTTCTAATGCATCTTAAAACGCGATATCGCATCTCATTTCTATGTTTCATGGCAAGATATAATATGATTTGCGAAGTGTCTTGTATTCCTCGTCTACACTTCAAATGAATGTAACTGCGACACTTCCTGGCTAGGAAATAGCGTCTACAGGTGTCTAGGTATCGTAGCAATAGTGTTCTAATTCTTCGTAAAACGCGATATCGCACCTCACTTCTATGTTTCATGGTAAGATATAATATGATTTGCAAGGTGTTATGTATTCCTCGTCAACACTTCAAATGAATTTAAATGCGACACTACCTTGCAAGGAAATAGCGTTTGCAGATGTCTACGTATCGTAGCAATAGATTTCTAATGCTTCTTAAAAAGCGATATCGCATCTCATTTCTATGTTTCATGGTAAGATATAATATGATTTGCGAAGTGTCATGTATTCCTCGTCTACACTGCAAATGAATGTAAATGCGACACTTCCTTGCTAGGAAATAGCGTCTGCAGATGTCTAGGTATCGTAGCAATAGAGTTCTAATGCTTCTTGAAACGCGATATCGCATCTCATTTCTATGTTTCATGGTAAGATATAATCTGATTTGCGAACTGCTATGTATTCCTCGTCTACACTTCAAATGAATGTAAATGCGACACTTCCTTGCAAGGAAATAGCGTTTGCAGATGTCTACGTATCGTAGCAATAGAGTTCATATGATTCTTAAAACGCGATATCGCATCTCATCTCTATGTTTCATGGTAAGATATAATATGATTTGCGAACTGTTATGTATTCCTCGTCTACACTTCAAATGAATGTGAATGCGACACTTCCTCGCTAGGAAATAGCGTTTGCAGATGTCTACTTATCGTAGCAATAGCTTTCTAATGCTTCTTAAAACGCGATATCGCATCTCATTTCTATGTTTCATGGTAAGATATAATATGATTTGCGGAGTGTTATGTGTTCCTCGTCTACACTTCAAATGAATGTAAATGCGACACTTCCTTGCAAGGAAATAGCGTTTGCTGATGTCTACGTATCGAAGCAATAGAGCTCTAATGCTTCTTAAAACGCGATATCGCATCTCATTTCTATGTTTCATGGTAAGATATAATATGATTTGCGAAGTGTTATGTATTCCTCGTCCACACTTCAAATGAATGTAATTTCGACACTTCCTTGCAAAGAAATAGCGTTTGCAGATGTCTACGTATCGTAGCAATAGATTTCTAATGCTTCCTAAAACGCGATATCGCATCTCATTTCTATGTTTCATGGTAAGATATAATATGATTTGCGAAGTGTCATGTATTCCTCGTCTACACTTCAAATGAATGTAAATGCGACACTTCCTAGCAAGGAAATAGCTTTTGCAGATGTCTACGTATCGTAGCAATAGATTTCTAATGCTTCTTAAAACGCGATATCGCATCTCATTTCTATGTTTCATGGTAAGATATTATATGATTTGCGAAGTGTCATGTATTCCTCGTCTACACTTCAAATGAATGTAAATGCGACTCTTCCTTGCTAGGAAATAGCGTCTGCAGGAGTCTAGGTATCGTAGCAATAGTGTTCTAATGCTTCTTAAAACGCGATATCGCACCTCATTTCTATGTTTCATGGTAAGATATAATATGATTTGCGAAGTGTCATGTATTCCTCGTCTACACTTCAAATGAATGTAAATGCGACACTTCCTTGCTAGGAAATAGCGTTTGCAGATGTCTACGTATCGTAGCAATAGATTTCTAATGCCTCTTAAAACGCGATATCGCATCTCATTTCTATGTTTCATGGTAAGATATAATATGATTTGCGAAGTGTCATGTATTCTTCGTCTACACTTCAAATGAATGTAAATGCGACACTTCCTTGCAAGGAAATAGCGTCTGCAGATGTCTAGGTATCGTAGCAATAGAGTTCTAATGCTTCTTTAAACGCGATATCGCATCTCATCTCTATGTTTCATGGTAAGATATAATATGATTTGCGAACAGTTATGTATTCCTCGTCTACACTTCAAATGAATGTAAATGCGACACTTCCTTGCAAGGAAATAGCGTTTGCAGATGTCTAGGTATCGTAGCAATAGATTTCTAATGCTTCTTAAAACGCGATATCGCATTTCATTTCTATGTTTCATGGTAAGATATAATATGATTTGCGAAGTGTCATGTATTCCTCGTCTACACTTCAAATGAATGTAAATGCGACACTTCCTTGCTAGGAAATAGCGTCTGCAGATGTCTAGGTATCGTAGCAATAGTGTTCTAATGCTTCTTAAAACGCGATATCGCATCTCATTTCTATGTTTCATGGTAAGATATAATATGATTTGCGAAGTGTCATGTATTCCTCGTCTACACTTCAAATGAATGTAAATGCGACACTTCCTTGCTAGGAAATAGCGTTTGCAGACGTCTAAGTATCGTAGCAACAGATTTCTAATGCTTCTTAAAACGCGATATCGCATCTCATTCCTATGTTTCATGGTAAGATATAATATGATTTGCGAAGTGTCATGTATTCCTCGTCTACACTTCAAATGAATGTAAATGCGACACTTCCTTGCTAGGAAATAGCGTCTGCAGATATCTAGGCATCGTAGCAATAGATTTCTAATGCTTCTTAAAACGGGATATCGCATCTAATTTCTATGTTCCATGGTAAGATATAATATGATTTGCGAAGTGTCATGTATTCCTCGTCTACACTTCAAATGAATGTAAATGCGATACTTCCTTGCTAGGAAATAGCGTTTCCGGATGTCTACGTATCGTAGCAATAGATTTCTAATGCTTCTTAAAACGCGATATCGCATCTCATTTCTATGTTTCATGGTAAGATGTAATATGATTGAGAAGTGCTATGTTTTCCTCCTCTACACTTCAAATGAATGTAAATGCGACACTTCCTTGCAAGGAAATAGCGTTTGCAAATGTCTACCCATCGTAGCAATAGTGTTCTAATGCTTCTTAAAACGCGATATCGCATCTCATTTCTATGTTTCATGGTAAGATATAATATGATTTGCGAAGTGTCATGTATTCCTCGTCTACACTGCAAATGAATGTAAATGCGACACTTCCTTACTAGGAAATAGCGTCTGCAGATGTCTAGGTATCGTAGCAATAGAGTTCTAATGCTTCTTGAAACGCGATATCGCATCTCATTTCTATGTTTCATGGTAAGATATAATATGATTTGCGAAGTGTTATGCATTCCTCGTCTACGATTCAAATGAATGTAAATGCGATCTTCCTTGCAAGGAAATAGCGTTTGCAGATGTCTACGAATCGTAGCAATAGAGTTCTTATGATTCTTAAAACGCGGTATTCCATCTCATTTCTATGTTTCATGGTAAGATATAATACGATTTGCGAAGTGTCATGTATTCCTCGTCTACGATTCAAATGAAGGTAAATGCGACACTTCCTTGCTAGGAAATAGCGTCTGCAGATGTCTAGGTATCGTAGCAATAGAGTTCTAATGCTTCTTAAAACGCGATATCGCATTTCATTTCTATGTTTCATGGTAAGATATAATATGATTTGCGAAGTGTTATGTATTCCTCGTCTACACTTCAAATGAATGTAAATGCGACACTTCCTTGCAAGGAAATAGCGTCTGCAGATGTCTACGTATCGTAGCAATAGAGTTATTATGATACTTAAAACGCGATATTGCATCTCATTTCTATGTTTCATGGTAACATATAATATGATTTGCGAAGTGTCATGTATTCCTCGTCTACACTTCAAATGAATGTGAATGCGATACTTCCTCGCTAGGAAATAGCGTTTGCAGATGTCTACGTATAGTAGCAATAGAGTTCTAATTCTTCTTAAAACGCGATATCGCATTTCATTTCTATGTTTCATGGTAAGATATAATATGATTTGCGAAGTGTTATGTATTCCTCGTCTACACTTCAAATGAATGTAAATGCGACACTTCCTTGCAAGGAAATAGCGTCAGCAGATGTCTACGTATCGTAGCAATAGTGTTATTATGATACTTAAAACGCGATATTGCATCTCATTTCTATGTTTCATGGTAACATATAATATGATTTGCGAAGTGTCATGTATTCCTCGTCTACACTTCAAATGAATGTGAATGCGATACTTCCTCGCTAGGAAATAGCGTTTGCAGATGTCTACGTATCGTAGCAATAGAGTTCATATAATTCTTAAAACGCGATATCGCATCTCACTTCTATGTTTCATGGTAAGATATTATATAATTTGCGAAGTGTTATGTATTCCTCGTCTACAGTTCAAATGAATGTAAATGTGACACTTCCTTGCAAGGAAATAGCGTTTGCAGATGTCTACGTATCGTAGCAATAGGTTTCTTATGATTCTTAAAACGCGATATCGCATCTCATTTCTATGTTTCATGGTAAGATATAATATTCATTGCGAAGTGTTATGCATTCCTCGTCTACGATTCAAATGAATGTAAATGCGACACTTCCTTGCAAGGAAATAGCGTTTGCAGATGTCTACGAATCGTAGCAATAGAGTTCTTATGATTCTTAGAACGCGGTATTCCATCTCATTTCTATGTTTCATGGTAAGATATAATACGATTTGCGAAGTGTCATGTATTCCTCGTCTACGATTCAAATGAAGGTAAATGCGACACTTCCTTGCTAGGAAATAGCGTCTGCCGATGTCTAGGTATCGTAGCAATAGAGTTCTAATGCTTCTTAAAACGCGATATCGCATTTCATTTCTATGTTTCATGGTAAGATATAATATGATTTGCGAAGTGTTATGTATTCCTCGTCTACACTTCAAATAAATGTAAATGCGACACTTCCTTGCAAGGAAATAGCGTCTGCAGATGTCTACGTATCGTAGCAATAGAGTTATTATGATACATAAAACGCGATATTGCATCTCATTTCTATGTTTCATGGTAACATATAATATGATTTGCGAAGTGTCATGTATTCCTCGTCTACACTTCAAATGAATGTGAGTGCGATACTTCCTCGCTAGGAAATAGCGTTTGCAGATGTCTACGTATCGTAGCAATAGAGTTCATATAATTCTTAAAACGCGATATCGCATCTCACTTCTATGTTTCATGGTAAGATATAATATGATTTGCGAAGTGTTATGTATTCCTCGTCTACACTTCAAATGAATGTAAATGCGACACTTCCTTTCCAGGGAACTGCGTCTGCAGATATCTAGGTATCGTAGCAATAGTGTTCTAATGCTTCTTAAAACGCGATATCGCATCTCATTTCTATGTTTCATGGTAAGATATAATATGATTTGCGAAGTGTTATGTATTCCTCGTCTACACTTCAAGTGAATGTGAATGCGACACTTCCTCGCTAGGAAATAGCGTTTGCAGATGTCTACGTATCGTTGCAATAGCTTTCTAATGCTTCTTAAAACGCGATATCGCATCTCATTTCTATGTTTCATGATAAGATATAATATGATTTGCGAAGTGTTATGTATTCCTCATCTACACTTCAAATGAATGTAAATGCGACACTTCCTTGCAAGGAAATAGCGTTTGCAGATGTCTACGTATCGTAGAAATAGCTTCCTAATGCTTCTTAAAACGCGATATCGCATCTCATTTCTATATTTCATGGTAAGATATAATATGATTTGCGAAGTGTCATGTATACCTCGTCTACACTTCAAATGAATGTAAATGCGACACTTCCTTGTTAGGAAATAGCGTCTGCAGATGTCTAGGTATCGTAGCAATAGAGTTCTAATGCTTCTTAAAACGCGATATCGCATCTCATTTCTACGTTTCATGGCAAGATATAATATGATTTGCGAAGTGTTATGTATTCCTCGTCTACACTTCAAATGAACGTAAATACGACACTTCCTTGCAAGGAAATGGCGTTTGCAGATGTCTACGTATCGTAGCAATGGATTTCTGATGCTTCTTAAAACGCGATATCGCATCCCATTTCTATGTTTCATGGTAAGATATAATATGATTTGCGAAGTGTCACGTATTCCTCGTCTACACTTCAAATGAATGTAAATGCGACACTTCCTTGCAAGGAAATAGCGCTTGCAGATGTCTACGTATCGTAGCAATTGAGTTCTAATGCTTCTCAAAACGCGATATCGCATCACATTTCTATGTTTCATGGAAAGATATAATATGATTTGCGAAGTGTTATGTATTCCTCGTCTACACTTCAAATGAATGTAAATGCGACACTTCCTTGCAAGGAAATGGCGTTTGCAGATGTCTAGATATCGTAGCAATAGAGTTCTAATGCTTCTCAAAACGCGATATCGCATCTCATTTCTACGATTCATGGTAAGAAATAATATGATTTGCGAAGTGTAATGTATTCCTCGTCTACACTTCAAATGAATGTAAATGCGACACTTCCTTGCAAGGAAATAGCGGTTGCAAATGTCTACGTATCGTAGCAATAACTTTCTAGTGCTTCTTAAAACGCGATATCGCATCTCATTTCTATGTTTCATGGTAAGATATAATATTCATTGCGAAGTGTTATGCATTCCGCGTCTACGATTCAAATGAATGTAAATGCGACACTTCCTTGCAAGGAAATAGCGTTTGCAGATGTCTACGTATCGTAGCAATAGAGTTCTTATGATTCTTAAAACGCGGTATTCCATCTCATTTCTATGTTTCATGGTAAGATATAATATGATTTGCGAAGTGTCATGTATTCCTCGTCTACACTTCAAATGAATGTAAATGCGACACTTCCTTGCAAGGAAATAGCGTTTGCATATGTCTACGTATCGTAGCAATAGAGTTCTTATAATTCTTAAAACGCGATATCGGATCTCATTTCTATGTTTCATGGTAAGATATAATATGATTTGCGAAGTGTTATGTATTCCTCGTCTACACTTCAAATCAATGTGAATGCGATACTTCCTCGCCAGGAAATAGCGTTTGCAGATGTCTACGTAGCATTAGCTTTCTAATGCTTCTTTACACGCGATATCGCATCTCATTTCTATGTTTCATGGTAAGATATAATACGATTTGCGATTTATCATGTATTCCTCGTCTACACTTCAAATGAATGTAAATGCGACACTTCCTTGCAAGGAAATTGCGTTTGCAGATGTCTACGTATCGATGCAATAATGTTTTGATGCTCCTTAAAACGCGATAACGCATCTCATTTGCGTGTTTCATGTTAAGGCATAATATTCACTGCGAAGTGTTATGTGTACTTTGTCTATACTTCAAAACAATGTAAATGCCACACTTTCTTGCTAGGAAATGCGTTTCTAGATGTCTACGTAGCGATGCAATGGAGTTCTAATGCTTCGTAAAACGCGAAATCGCATCGCTGTTCTATGTTTCATGATAAGATATAATATTCATTGCGAAGTGTCATGTGTACATCGTCTATACTTCAAAAAAATGTAAATGCCACACTTCCTTGCTAGAAAAGGCGTGTCCAGATGTCTACGTGTCGAAGCAATGAAGTTCTAATGCTTCTTAAAACGCGAAATCGCATGGCAGTTCTATGTTTCATGATAAGGGATAATATTCTTTGCGATGTGCTATGTATACCTCGTCTACACTTCAAAAGAATGTAAATGCGACACATCCTTGCTAGGAAATGCGTTTCCAGGTGTCTACGTATCGAAGCAATAGAGTTTTAATGCTCCGTAAATCGCGATAACGCATCTCATTTCTATGTTCATGATAGGACATAATATTCATAGCGACGTGTTATGTATACTTCGTCTATACTTCTAAAGAATGTAAATGCCACACTTCCTTGCTAGGAAATGCGTTCCTAGGTGTCTACGTATCGAAGCAATGAAGTTCTAATGCCTCTTAGAACGCGAAATCGCATCGCAGTTCTATGTTTCATGATATGATATAATATTCATTGCGAAGTGTTATGTATACCTCGTCTACACTTCAAAAGAATGTAAATGCCACACATCCTTGCTAGGGAATGCGTGTCCAGATGTCAACGTATCGAAGCAATAGTGTTCTAATGCTTTTTAAAACGCGATATCGCATCTCATTTCTGTGTTTCATGATAAGATATATTATTCATTGCGATGTGTTATGTATACCTCGTCTACCCTTTAAAAGAATGTGAAAGCCACACATCCTTGCTAGGAACTAGCGTTTTCAGAAGTCCACCTGTCGAGGGTATAGAGTTCTAGTGCTTCTCAATGCGCGATATCGCATCTCATTTCTATGTTTCGTGATACGACATAATATTTTTTGCGAAGTGTTATGTATGTCTCGTCTACACTTCAAAAGAATGTAAATGCCAAACTTCCTTGCTAGGAAATAGCGGTTCCAGTTGTCTACGTATCGCGGCAATGCAGTTATAATGCTTCTTAAAACGCGATTTCGCATCTGACTTCTATTTTTCATGATAAGAGATAATATTCATTGCGATGTCTTATGTATACCTCGTCTACACTTCAAAAGAATGCAAATGCCACACTTCTTGGCTAGGAAATTGCGTTTCTAGATGTCTATGCATCGAAGCAATAGATTTCTAACTTTATAAAACGCGATATCGCATATCAATTCTAAGTCACATGATAAGATGTAATTTCAATGCAAGGCGTTATGTATATCTCCTCTACACTTCAAATGAATGTAAATGGATCACTTCCTTGCTACGGAATATCGTTTCTATATCTGAAGGTTTAGAAGCAATAGAGTTCTAATGCTTCGTAAAACGCGGCTGCGCATCTTACTTCTATATTTCATGATAAGATGTAAGATTCATAGCATCGCGTTATGTTTATCTGCTTCTGCATATGAATTGAGTGTGAACCCTATACTTTCTTGCCCGGGGATAGCGTTTCTAGATGTCCAGGTGCCGAATCATTTAATTTGTCATGCTTCATGCACCTCAATATTGCATTTCATATAAACAGTTCAAAGTCAGTTAGAAGGTTGTAAAGCTCTATGCAAAGCATTATGCTTATCTGCTTTTGTGCTTTATAATGCTCTTGGATGTGAGAAGGTCCTCAACCATCCTTAACCCCCTAAAGAGAAGTCAAAAGTCCAGCGGCCCTGCAGGTGGGCCATGGGAGCGCGAGGCGCTACGCAATTTAAATGATCAGGAGGATCCCCTCAGGGACGCTCAAGCGGGCGAGAAGAGGAAATCGCCGAATTCCACTGATCGATGGACCCGAACAATACCGAAGCGTACAGCCCACTCCACCAAGGAGCCCCGAGGAGGATGCAGGAGACCCGAGGACCACCAGCGAATTCAAGGAACCTGAAGAAGAGAACGCGAGAGCTTATTCGCTTAAGCGTCCCATTTCTTGTGTCGCATATTGTATATTGTATCTTATATCGTGAAGCGAGTTATGATACCCGGTAATTTGCAGCGTGTTGCGTAGTTTCCCGTAGCCCTTCTTAATTAAACCCACGTCGAGACCATAAATAATCATGCCGTCACTTCAGTATCTCGCGACCTGAGTGTGTGTACTTGGCTAGGCGTAGTCGAGAGGAGGACCATTTCGAAGTTTCAGGGGTTGTTCCGCCCCAGGGTTCCCGGGGTCGTGTAGTCTATCCCTTTGCTACTTTCTGAGCAGCTGGCGCCCAAGAAAAGTTGTACGTGAGCGGATACCTTGGAACGATAGATCGCTTTAGATTAAAGTACGTTTTACACCTTAAAGCATTTAGATAATTAACCCCTTCGAGCTTCCCTGACTTACTATATATAGGTTTCCGTCACAACTAATAGGAACCATCACTTTACATAGATATATAGAACACACATAGTTTTAAACGTAGAACTGAGGATTTGAGAACTTACTTTGAAACGTTGGTAGTGAGAAATTCCATCGGATTTCATAGAATTTCAGAACTTACTTGCTATGAAACATAGGCAGATAAGGGCCATCGCGTTGTTTAGAACTTTAGAACTTGCTTACTTCAACAAAGATTTCTATTGGCTTCGTCCGTTCTTTTAGAAGAGTTTTTGATAAACCACATAATTTTCACGCTTCTGATATCTTTGAAAGTTCGCGAGATGTAACCGTTTACGTTTTAAAATGATTACTTATTGTGGATTATTATTTAGTAACTCGCTCATAAACGAGTCTGCATAGTATTTAAACCATAAGTTTTTAAGCCTGGAATTTATGCAGTTATTTGTTATTCACTTATTGCTCAAACGACAAAGATTCTGACCACTTCAAAATGGTTGACTTTCATCAATTTTCTTAAAAATTGAAATACTGCCCAACTGCTTGCATTAAAGACTGTAATTAAAGCTTTCGAAACATTTTACCTCTTATAGATGAATTCTGGAATTGAAATTGAATGTTTGACTTTTCTAGCTCCTGTTTAGACATCTTTCTATTGGAATGTTCAAGTATTTTTCATATTCGTAATTATTAAAAATGTTTTACTCGATTCTTTTATTTAATATTTAGAATTTTCTGAGAAATATTTTTTATCGTAATGAACTATATAATTGCAATTATAATTCTTTATGAAGTAATAATAACAGAAAGGTATGTATCCATTCTTGTAGTTTTGTAAAGAGTATTTAATCTTACTATCTAAAATGAAACATTGAGATCTGTTTACAATCTAATGGAATTTAATTACCTTTTGATTCAAATTCACAATGATAATCTTCCATAGTTCAACAATTTCGTGAGCTGTCCTCAGGAATCCGCAGCTCAGTACTTATAAAATGAACGACACAAAGAACAGCCTAACCAAACGTATTCGAACCGATTTTTCAATACTAATCTTATCATGTTTAACTTATGCTGCAAACTATTGAAATGCCCTTCGAAAAGTGTTTATTCACAGTGAAGTAAACGGTAAGTATTACGCCTTCCACCACTGTTTACAATACGTATGTTTCATTTACTATCAAAACCGTGAGTATTATCGCCTTTCTTTACTTTTTGTAACCTTCAATGCCTTCATGTTACAGATCGTTAAACTTGCTTTAAAATGCTCTATCGTATTACGGAAGAATGGACATACCAATTCATTTTAAAAAATGAAGGTAACCTTCATATGTCCAACATAACTCCACTTACAAAAAAACTATTTTCATCAACGGATGGCCCCTTTGTACTATGCAATTTTATATTAGCAAAAACTTCTATGAAACTTATAGTTTCGTGGATATCTGAGGTGCTAATTATTACTGCCCCACCCTGTATATTGTTATGGATGTGTCCAACAAGGCAACGATGAACAGAGTTAAATTTAATATTATGATGTTTATTATTTTACTTATAGTATATTTGTTTTTCTGGAATTTTGCCAAAAAACAATGTTCACGATGTCGACAGATGAATATATTTGCCTTAGAATTACAAGAGCCAACAATTTCGAAAGTAGAATATTACTTTACTTCGCTAACCGAATCATTGCAAACGTTAAGTAAAGTGCGTGCCTTTCAAAACAGTCAGATGCAAATTACGATACAACGTTTCCAAGAAATGGTACGTGCCACTGTTTTTTAATTTCCGTTTATTTAATCAAAGGAAATTTAATTGAAATATCCGCAAAATTTGAGGACAAAAAGTTATTGTAATTTTACGCAACATATATGTTGGTGATAAAGGATAAGTATACGGAACTGAAAATGGAAAGTAGCGAGCAGAAAAAGAAACTGATGGAGCTACAAAGTAGATTGATACATCCGTCAAATGATAATTCTAGGTTAATAAAATCTGTTAATCAAAGAACTATTGCAAAATTCAAGTATAATCAATATTACTTCTGCTCAAAGGCTATAATAGAATTGGACCGAAATGGGTACAAAACAGGCAATTATATCTATACGTTCTATTCTATGCAAAGGCAAATATATCAAAGAGAAAAGATGTGTTACTTACAAATTACTTATATTCCTAGATATCTCACTAATTCAGGCTTCTTGTCTTGCAGAACTAATCATTCATGTAACATGTAAAGGGGTCGAAGAATAGTAAAAGATTTTTATATTTCATAGCCTCACTTGATACGTCGATTGGATCACGTAAAATATCGGACATTAATTGCATCTACATCTTCAGACCTTAAATATATAATTGCAACAACATATTTAATAGCGTTTTAATAACATTTTTCTAATTGTTTATATCTATGTCTAACAAATATATATTAATCGAATAAGTTGCTTTACCAAAGAATAAAAGTATCTGAGGCTTACAAATCGGAGCATTACATAACAAACGTGCATCACATATATAATATTACATGTAATAAAAGATGAAGACCAAAAAGATCGTACATAAGTTGAATCCACAATGCGGTCATAGAGATACAGAAACGGCAAAAATTCCAAACAATAATTTAAAAAATTCAAAAAGGGGGGAGTGAAAATCCATCTCCTTGACGATGATAAGGAACAAGTCTGCCTCATGCACTACAATATCCCAAACAGCCAGCGATTGGCACGCCAATGACAACGGATGGAACGAATTCCGTGTCAGAACTGTGCTAACAAAATGCTCCTACTCAGCTTTCGAAATGGCATACTGTTAGTACTGGGGCGGCATTCGTATCACGGCACTATTAAAGCACCGATATATAGCACACGGGCTACACGGCCGTGACAATGACACTATCAGCTCACCATAGCTACACGCGTGGTTGTGGCATAGGCTGACATTTACTAATGGGGAAGCTGTTTCCATAAAAATTATAAGCAAATATGAAAATGACTAAACTGTGCAATTTATTTATTTTGATTCCAATATAGATACACCGGCACAACACAAAGATATAAGAACTCGATTTTATTATTTTCTATAAACTAACTTGATAGGGCGATTTTTTCCATAAAGTCGATAATTACTTTGTCATAAAAATATATACACTTATTTTATATATATTTTCTTCAATTTATTGTTACAAATTCATGCAATTGAGGGTTACATTAAATACGATGACAGCATGTTATTTCAAAAATTACACAAGGCGAAGTTAGGGACGCAACAGCATGAATTTTTATTTTATAAGTAATATTTTTCTTATAAATAATATTTTTAGTCTATGATGGATTGAAAGAAATATATACGACTCGCTCAATAACTATAAATATAGGAAAACGACCATCAAAATGTCTATCAATACTCATATGCTGAACATCTACTGACATCTAACGGTTCTAATTTGTATGAAAGCACAGGTTCCCCATTGCCAAATGTGATCCTGCGTCATTGCTGAGGAGATTCATGAATGGAGCGATGATACGCGTGTCACCATGGTGCTGGTTCTGCGCGATTCGCTTGTCTAGAACGTGCTGGTAACACGATCTGGCATTTTAGTCAACGAATCCGGTCACAGATGACTACGAATCAGTTGACACTCCTCGGAAGTGGCAATATAGTGCCGGCATGGTGTCGATACCATCTTGCCGTTTGTTATCTGGGATGCTTTTTAGTGCATTATTCGGAATTGAATTTGAACACATAGCTACTTAATCGCAAATTTGTATGTACTGTGACGTGGTGAAGTCACAAGGCTCGCTCACCCCCCCCCCCCCCCCTGCTTCGGTTAGACTAGCTCGCAGATCACAACCCACGCGAGAAGCGCGACACGGACCATCGCGATAGCTGTATTTGAGAGGAGCGTGAAATACACGATGGTAGAACCCCCCCCCCCCCCCCCCCCGTTCGTTTCTCTCTCACCGTTCTACGGATTAGACACCGTTCTACCCATAAGACAACTCTTCGGCGGATAATAAAACCGCAGGTTCGCGGAAGGGCTGTGCGCCGAGGTAGCGTGACGGGCTCGACGGTGGAGGAGTCGGGAAGTGAGCAAGAAGAGACCCTGAAGCCCGAAGGATAGGATCGAGAGCTCTGCAACGATAAGACCGCTGCCATAGTCCACGGAGACAAACAGGATGGTTCTCGGGTGTGAGAAGTACCTCTACACCTCCCCCATTAGAACTCTATTGCTTCGATACGTAGACATCTCCAAGCGCAATTTCCTAGCAAGGAAGTGTCGCATTTACATTCCTTTGAAGTATAGACGAGATATACATAACACTGCACAATGATTATTATATCTTATCATGAAACATGGAAATGAGATGCGATATCTCGTTTTAAGAAGCATTAGAACTCTATTGCTTCGATTCGTAGAAATCTGCCAACGCTCTTTCCTAGCAAGTAAGTGCCGCATTTATATTCATTTGAAGTGTGTGCGAGGTATACATGACACATCACAATGAATTTTATATCTCATCATGAAACATAGAAATGAGATGCGATATCGCGATTTAAGAAGCATTAGAACTCTATTGCTTCGATACGTAGACATCTGCCAACGCTAATTCCTAGCAAGCAAGTGCCGCATTTACATTCAATTGAAGTGTATGCGAGTTATACATAATACTTGGCAATGAATATTATATCTTATCATGAAACATAGAAATGAGATGCGATATGACGATTTAAGAAGTATTAGAACACTATTGCTTCGATACGTAGACATCTGTAAACGCTATTTCCTAGCAAGGAAGTGTCGCATTTACATTCTTTTGAAGTGTAGACGACAAATACATAACACTGCACATTGAATATTATATCTTATCACGAAACATAGAAATGAGATGCGATGCCGCGTTTTAAGAAGCATTAGAACTCTACTGCTTCGATACGTAAACATCTGGACCAGCTATATCCTAGCAAGGAAGTGTCGCACTTACATTCTTTTGAAGTGAATACGAGGTATACATTACACTTCGCAATGTATATTATATCTTATCCTGAAAAATAGAAATGAGATGCGATATCGCGTTAAATGAAGCATTAGATCTCCATTGCTTAGAAACGTAGACATCTAAAAACGCTATTCCGTAGCAACGAAGTGTGGGATTTATATTCTTTGGAAGTGTTGACGAGTTATACATAACGTGTCGCAATGACATTACATGTTATCATGATACATAGAAATGGGATGCGATATCGCATTTTATGATGCGTTACAAACCTATTGCTTCGATACGTAGACGTCCACAAACGCTATTCCGTCACAGGGAAGACTGGGATTTCCATTCTTTTGAAGTGTGGACGTGGAATACATAACACTTCGCAATGAATTTTATATCATATCATGAAACAAAGTAATGAGATGCAATATCGCGTTCTAAGAAGCATTAGATCTCTATTGCTACTATGCGTAGACATCTGCAAACGCTATTTCCTAGAAAGGAAGTGTCGCATTTACATTCCCTTGAAGTGAATACGATGTATACATGACACTTCGCAATGAATATTATATCTTATCATGATACATAGAAATTAGATGCGACATCGCGTTTTAAGAAGCGTTAGAACTCTATTGCTACGATACGTAGACATCTGCGAACACTATTTAATAGCAAGGAAGTGTCGCATTTACATTACTTTGAAGCGTAGACTAGGAATACATAACACTTCGCAATGAATATTATATCTTATCATGGAACACAGAAATGAGATGCGATATTGCGTTTTAAGAAGCATTAGATCCCTATTACTGCGATACGTAGACATCTGCAAACGCTATTTCCTAGTAAGGAAGTGTCGCATTTACATTCCTTTGATGTGTAGACGACGAATACATAACACTGCATATTGAATATTATATCTTATCACGAAACATAGAAATGAGATGCAATGCCGCATTTTAAGAAGCATTAGAACTCTACTGCTTCGATACGTAGACATCTGGACCAGCTATATCCTAGCAAGGAAGTGTTGCATTTACATCCATTTGAAGTGTAGACGAGGAATACATAACACTTCACAATGAATATTATATCATATCATGAAACACAGTAATGAGATGCGATATCGCGTTCTAAGAAACATTAGATCTCTATTGCTACGATACGTAGACATCTGCAAACGCTATTTCCTAGAAAGGAAGTGTCGCATTTACATTCCGTTGAAGTGAATACGAGGTATACATGACACTTCGCAATGAATATTATATCTTATCATGAAACATAGGAATGTGATGCGATATCGCATTATAAGAATCATTAGAACTCTATTGGTACGATACGTAGACATCTGCAAACGCTATTTCCCAGCAAGAGAGTGTCGCACTTACATTCTTTTGAAGTGAATACGAGGTATACATGACACTTCGCAACTTATATTATATCTTATCCTGAAACATAGAAATGAGATGCGATATCGCGTTAAATGAAGCATTAGATCTCTATTGCTTCGAAACGTATACATCTAGAAACGCTTTACGTAGCATGGAAGTGTGGGATTTATATTCTTTTGAAGTGTTGACGAGATATACAAAACGCGTTGCATTGAAGATTACATCTTATCATGAGACATAGAATTGATAAGCCATATTGCTTTCTATGAAGCATTAGAACTCCATTGCTCCGATATGTAGACATCTAGAAACCCTGTTCCGTAGAAAGTGTGGCATTTACATTGTATTGGATTGTATACGCTGCAGAACCAGAGGACGACTTGTTTGCAACCAACAACAGAATGTGAATTCCGACTCCAGCAAACGTAAAACTAGCAGATTCACAATTTCATCGACCGGCAAATGTGGATATGTTAATCGGCACCGGCCCCGCTTTATCATCCCTTATCATCGGCCAGTACAAGCATTCTCCTCGCAACGATTCTGAATTAATCCTCCAAAGGACCCAATTTGGACGGATCATAGGGAGGGAGCGTATCCACATCGGCGTCGTGGAGGAGACATCAAACGTTCGTTACAACCCTGAATTTCGAACTTCAAAAATTCTGGGTGCTAGTAGAGGGTCCACACGTACGACAGCTATTTTCCGCGAAGCAGGAATGCGAGCAGTATTTTCACGACCACGTTAAACAGACACGAACCGGTCGTTACATTGTCGCACTGCTGTTCAGTGAAAAGAAGATGCAGTTAGGCGAAACTCGGTCGCGCGCCCTCAACCTTCTTCTTTCGCTCGAACGAAAATTCATGAAAGATCCAGAGCTGAAACGAGAATACTCCACCGTCACCGAGGAATATCTCGAGATGGGACACATGAGCCAGGTAGGGCCACGCGATTCGGATGGCTTCTACCTCATCCACTACGCCGTCATCAAACTGTCCAGCTCAACAACGAAGGTTCGCGTCGTCTTCGATGGATCTGAAAGATCGAGCAGTAGACTGACATTGAACGATACGCTTTTGGCAGGACCGACGATACAGGACGACATATTCGCTTTTCTCATAAGGTTCCGTCAACACACCTATGTCTTAACCGGAGTCATATCGGGAAGATGTATCGGCAGTTCCTCGTAAGACCGGAAGACCGCCGATACCAGCCGATATTGTGACGAGATAACAAGGGAAAGGTGAAAACGTACGAGCTGAACACGATCGCGTTCGGACTATCTTCAGCGCCTTTCCTCGTCATCAGGTATATTCATCAGCTAGCGAACGACGAAAAGGTGAATGCTCCTTTCGCATCGACCGTGCTCCAGCGAGATCTATACGTCGACGATCTCCTAACTGGCACAGATAATTACGAAGACGCTAGACAACTACGGGACCAGGTAATAAAGCTACTTAACGGCGGCAACCTCCACATTCAACAATGGGTCTCGAACGAACCGAAACTTTTAGTAGGACTTCCGGAAGGCGAAATTCACCCAAAGTATTTTGGAGACGCCACAATGAAAGCTCTTGGCGTTTCGTGGCACGCGTAGAACGACCGAATCATCTATTCCGTGGATCCAAACATCGATACGAGGATCACCAAACGCACGATCTTATCCACCATGACAAAAATATTCGACCCGTTAGGTTTACTGGCGCCAGTAATAATAACGGCAAAAATATTTATGCAACACCTTTGGAAACTGCAATTGGCCTGGGACGAATCGCTACCAACTATCCTCCATACAGAATGGTCCACGTACGTGAAGGAAATGCAGTTATATAACGAAACATTCTTCGAGTGACACGTATGCCAATCGAAGGTGCGAAGGGTGGAATTACACAGGTTCTGCGACGCGAGCGAACGAGCATACGGAGCGTGCGTGTATCTACGGTCAGTCGACAATCGCGGACGAATTAAAACGAGACTATTATGCGCGAAATTTCGGGTAGCACCAGTAAAAGTTGTCAGCCTCGCACGTCTCGAACTTTGCGGTGCGGTGCTACTGACGTCATTATTGTCTAACGTCCGAGATAATAATGCACGCCGATTCGACTCGATTAACTTCTGGACGCATTCCACGATAGTTTTAAATTGGCTGCAACTCGAACCAGCCACGCTAAGAACATTCGTGGCAAATAGAGTGGCCGAAATTCAAACGAGGACCGATAGCGGCACGTCAGGTCAAACGACAATCCAGCGGACCTCATATAGAGAGGACAAACACCGGCGGAATTCTTGAAGCCCTCCATCTGACGTTATGGACCATCGTGGTTTGCCGACGATAACAGGGATTGGCCGAAATCTACGTTCAACCTCGATTTGGAAGTACCCGATATTCATCCCCATACATGCATGGCAACGGCCATCCGTAGCAACGAAATTCTCGGCCGCTATTCAGACATCGCGAAATTAAGGAGGACCGTCGCGTATTGCCTCCGATTTCGCAAAAATCATTGTAACACAGGACCTCTAACCGTACGAGAGGTCCACGACGCTAATGATCGGATCTTGAGGCTCGTGAAAGCCTTCGCGTTCGAAAAAGAGATCCGAAATTTGAAGAACGGTACAGAGCTGCATCCAAACAGTAACCGGCTCTCGCTGCAGCCATTCTTAGACGAAACGGAAATTCTACAGGTAGGCGGTCGACTACAAAACGCAAACATTCCCTGCGGACAGAAACATCCGATCCTGCTTCCAAGATCGCATCACATCACCGATCTGATCATTCGTCACACGCATTTAGAGGGACATCATTCGGGTATCAATACCACGCTGGCGACACTAAGGCAGAGGTATTGGCCTATTGATGGTAAGAAGTACATCTGGTGCTTCCGCGTAAAACCACCGGCCGTGAAATACGTAATGGGCACTCTACCTACGTCACGCGAATCCGAATGCCGATCCTTTTATAATTGCGGAACAGATTATTGCGGTCCTTTTTATATCAAGGAAAAACGTTTCCGAAATTGTGCGCGAGTAAAAATATATGTAGCAGTGTTTGTGTGCTTTGCAACGAGAGCGGTCTATCTTGAGATCGTCGGTGACATGACTACCGAAGCGTTCATCGCGGCATTGAAACGCTTCATCGGTCGTAGGGGCATCTGTCGGAACATTTATTCCGACAACGGGACAAAATTTCGTTGGAGTGAATAACGAATTAAGCACACTGTACCAAAAACTGCAAACGGACGATAAGGTAAGACACATCCTCACGGGCAAGGGAATATCATGGCATTTCATGCCAGCTCCTTCTCTCAATTTCGGCGGCCTTTGGGAGGCAGCTGTGAAATCGTTTAAACACCACGTCAAACGAGTCGTCGGGGAAGATACGGGTTACATTCGAATAGTTCAATACGTTCGCGATCGAAATCGAAGCGATCCTAAACTCCCGCCCGCTTACTCCATTATCATCCGATCCTAATGGTCCCTAACTCCGACCCACTTCCTGATCGGCACGTCGTTAACGAGTTTGCCCGAGACTGATTTCAGCGATACTCCTCGTAACTGATTGTCACACTAGCAACACATCCAGAACGTCCAGCAGGAATTTTGAACCAGGTGGCACAAGGAGTATATCCACCATCTGAACGAGCGAAAAAAATGGACCAAGGGCTACCACGAGATCAAGAAAAGATCCCTCGTAGTCTTAAGGGATGACTACGTCCTGCCTTTGCAGTGGCACTGCGGTCGAGTCGAAGAGGTGCATCCAGGTCCAGACAAGATCACCCGAACGGTCACCGTACGGACCAGCCAGGGGGTCTACAATCGCAACGTCAAGCAGTTAGCGGAGCTGCCCACATCCCAGACGATAGCGTGAACCATCGACGTCGAGGCGATATTCAGATCAAACCGATTTAGATTGATCGTCACGGTCTCTCAACGGGGAGAACATGTTCCGACCGGTGGAACAAATAAAACGTGGGGCCTTCGAAGACTTTATTTATTACACGTTTGTGATGAAAAGGCTATTTTTGAGATTAAGACGTTTTAAGTAATTTCGTAAATATATCTATTGCTTCGATACGTGGACATCTAGATGCGATATCGCGTTTTACCAAGCATTATAACTCTATTGCTTCTATTACTTGACATCTAGTAACGCTATTCCGTCGCTAGGAAGTGTGGGATTTACATTCTCTTGAAGTAATGACGAAAAATACATAACGCGTTGCATTGAGTTACATCATAACGTGAACCATAGATTTGAGATACGAAATCGCGTTTTATGAAGAATTGGAACTGTACTGCTTCGATTCGTAGACACCTGGAAGCACTATTCCGTTGCAAGGTAGAGTCGCATTTACATTATTTTGAAGTGCAGACGAGGTACACATAACGCATTGCATTGAATATTACATCTTATGATGAGACATAGAAATGAGATGCGACATGGCGTTTTATGAAGAATTAGAACACTATTGCTTCGATACGTAGACATCTAGTAGCCCTGTTGCGTAGCAAGGAAGGGCGACATTTACATTCTCTAGAGGTGTAGACGAGACATACATAACGCGTTGCACTGAATATTACATCCTATCGTGAGACATAGAAATGATGTGCGATATCGCGCTTCATAAAGGGTTTGAATTCTATTGCTTCGAAACATAGGCACCTAGGTTCCGGAGCTAGGAGGCGTTGCATTTACATTCTTTAGAATTATCGACAATAAATACATAACGCGTTGCATTGAGTTGCATCTGGCCATGAAACATCGAAATGATTTGCGATATCCGGTTTTATAAAGAATTAGAACTGTATTGCTTCGATACGTAGACGTATGGAAACGCTCATCGACCGCAAGGATGTGTGGGATTTACATTCTCTTGAAGTGTTGACGAGATGTACATAACGTGCTGCATTGAATATTGCATCTTATCATGAGTCATAGAAATGAGATGCCATATCGCGTTTTCGTAATCATTAGAACTCTATTTCTTCCATATGTAGACATCGAGAAGCGCTATTCCGTCGCAAGGAAGTGTGGCACTTTCATTCGATTGAAGTGCTGACGAGATATACATAACGCGTTGCATGGATGTTACATCTTCTCATGAGACATAGAAATGATATGAGATATCGTGTTTCATGAGGCATTAGAACTCTATCGTTTCGATATGTAGACATCTAATACTCCATTCCGTAGCAAAGATGTGTGGTGCTTTACATTCTTTTGAAGTGTTTACAAGATATTATCTGCCCTGCACCAGGACGGTGATCGGGCGTGGTTCCTGGCCCAGACTGGTATACCTAGACTGAATCTACCATCTTCCAACCAGTTACACCCACCTCACTGAAACGGGCGATTGAAGAATCCAGATGTGCCGCGGCGCCTTTCCCGCGGGTGCGTCCTTTAGCTACTCCGTTGGTGGGGACGAATCTTAACCGCCGGAGTACCCACGGGGAACCACGGGGAGGCGAACTCACTTCGTGTACGCGATTCGCTCACTCTGACCCTTTTTGAATTAGGATGGATCGGTTTGGCCAAATTTGTAGATGATGCAGACTGCCAGCCTCAGTATCATTCAATTTTCCTCTATGAATGTGGCTCGGACTAGCTTGGGCAAGTGTTGACGGGATGTACATAACGTGTTGTATTGAATTACATCATATCATGAAAAATTGAAATGAGATGCGATATCACGTTATACGATGGACTAGAGCTGTATTGCTTCAATACATAGACATCTAGGAAAGCTATTCCGTAGCAAGGAAGTGTGGCATTTACATTCTTCTTAAGTGTAGACGTGATATACTTAAAGAGTTCCATTGAATGTTACATCTTATCATGGGACATAGAAGTGAGATGCGATATCGCGTTCTATAAAGGAATAGAACAATACTTCCTCGATACGTATACATCAAGGAACGCTATTCCGTAACATGGAAGTGTAGGATTTACATCCGTTTGATGTGTTAGATATACAAAGCACGTAGCGTTGATAGTACATCTTATCATGAGACATAGAAACGAAATGCCATATCGCGTTTCATGAAGCGTTAGAACTCTATTACTTCGATTTGGAGACATCTAGAGATGCTATTCCATAGCAAGGAAGAGTGGGCTTTACATTCTTTTGAACTGTTGATAATTAACCCGTTTCATTGAATATTACATCTTATCATGAGACATAAAAGGGCATGAGGCACTGCCCACGTATTAGCGGACGAGACGACGTAGGAACTCTTTCCTCCCCGCGCGTCGAGTACGCTTCATAGAAAGCTCAGAGTTCATCGTGGGTACTTGCACACAGGAGGACGACGGCACGCCTAAGCGCTGGTTCGCTCTACCTTACCGGGATCGACCTTAGTTCAAGACACCCTTGTTACGGCAGAGGTGAAGTAAGAGCGGCTAAGCGTTGGTGCGCTCTAACCGTCCAGCTTCAAGACTGTCGCAGATGAAATAGTGCGAAATAGTAATAATACGCGAGCGTACCCGTGGAATAGAGTCGAAGGAGATTGTAGTATAATAAAGAGACATCGAATCGGGTAAAATTAGTGTATATTCTATGAATACTATCCTAATACAAACACTAAGACTATGTTACTAAATATGAGTACAAAATGAAATAGAGATGAGACTAAGTTATGATAAATTCTTCTCTATGGGAGATGGAATAGAAACGACTGCATTGGAGCTGGTAGCTCGCTGCAGGATACAATTGAGGCAGATTCGATCTGCTCGGTTCGGCGTTCGGATTAGAAGTCTCGTATCGGAAGCACGTTCGCCACCTCTTCGGGGCGCGCCGCGCGCGAGTCTCTGGGCCTTCGCGGTGGGGCAGACGGTGGAGTAGGGCGGCCACTCGGCCCTCGTGATGGGGCGGCCGGTCGGAGTGGGGTGCGGCTCACGTTGAGCGTGAGCCGCGAGCGTCGAGTGTGAGCGCGAGCGCATCGCAGATTATCTCTAATCGAACTTAGAATTCGACGTGTGTGTTGTTGTGTGTATGTACACAGTCGTGTAGCGTGCTTAACCTAAGGTTACACGTATGGAGGGTAAGTATGTGGGTACGTGCTGCTGTACTCTACGTCCTTGTAGCTCTGTCTCCTCGTCCTGAGGCGCCGGGACGCCGTGCGGTCCTCGCACGTATGCTGCGGTTGCAGATGATGACGGATGAGCGGTTGCTGGACCTGGAGCACGCCGGAAGGTGGCAGGCGTCACGCCTGACGTTACCGTAGACATCTAGAATTACTATTCCGTGGCAAGGTAGTTTGGCATTTACATGCTTCTGAAGTGTAGACGAGATATACATAACACTCCGCAATGAATATTATATCTTATCATGAGACATAGAAATGAGATGCGATATCGCGTATTAAGAAGCATTAGAACTCTATTGTTTAGATACGTAGACATCTGCAAATGCTATTTCGTAGCAAGGAAGTGTGGCATTTACATTCTTTTATAGTGTAGACGAGGTTTACATGACACTTCGCAATGAATATTATATCTTATCATGAAGCATAGGAATGAGATGCGATATCGCGTTTTAAGAATCATTAAAGCTCTATTGCTTCGATTAGGAGTCATCAGGAAACGCCATTTCCTAGCAAGGATGTGTGGCATTTACGTTCTTTTGAAGTGCAGACGAGGTATACATAACACTTCGCAATGAGTAGTATTGTAACGTCAGGCGTACCGCCTGCCACCCTCCGGCGTCCACCTCATCATCCCCAGCATCCGTATCCGGAGCCCCTGCACACGGGCCACCCGCCGACTCGCCGTCCCTACAGAAGGAGACAAAGGTACGAGAGGGAAGAAGGATGCAGCATGCCGCGCCCACGCGCGATCTCCACACACGAGGGGGAGGACTTCACCCCGTATTACGAGGGCGAGGAGCTCTCCGACACATACTGGGTCGAATCCCCAGCGATCACGAAGCCCTATACGTACTTCTCGTACATGTGGGACTAGAATAAGCACACTACTCATATATGTACATACACACCAACACACACCTAGATTTAAGTAAATATATGTATATATTTTATTCATGCACGGCTATGTTCCGTGCACTCGCGCGCACACTCGACGCTCGCGGCTCACGCTTAACGCGGGCCGCGCCCCACTCCGAACGGCCGCCCCACCACGAGGGCCGAGCGGCCGCCCTACTCCGACCGTCCGCCCCACCGCGAGGGCCCAGCGACTCGCGCGCCGCGCGACCCGAGGAGGTCGCGGACGCGAGATCCGAGAGTCAGTTCCCATCTCATCTCCGAACCGGAGAGTTCCTAACTCATCTCCGAACCGAGGAGTTCTAATCCAGCATCCGAACGATGCACTTTCGATCCGAGCAATAGGCTCATTCGCAACGAGCAATAAGCTCTAATGCATTCGTCTCTATCCATACTCCCATAGCGGAGTCCATTCGATACTTTATACTATTTCTAATTCTCATTGTAATCGCTAGTCAGTAACTTAGAATTTAGTCAAGTGTATCTAGTATAGTGAAATCATAGAATATAGTTTATTTTTACCAGATTCAAAGTATCTTTATTCGAGTTCAAATACAATTCCTTAATTCTAATCCACGGGTACGCTCGCGATTATTCTAATTCTATATCTCATCTACGATAGTCTTGAGGCTCGACGACTAGAGCGAACCAGCGCTTAGTTGCTCCATCCTCACTTCTACCGTGTACAGAATATCTTGCGCCCAGGTCGATCCCGGTAAGCTAGAGCGAACCAACGCTTAGCCGTGCCGTATTCAACCGAAGTTCAAGTATTCTCGATGAGCCTTGCACCTCCGACAAAGCGTACACGACGCGCGGGGAGGAGAGAGTTTATTCGTCGTCTCGCTCGGGAATACGTGGGTGATGCACCAGAATATTCAATTTCCTACGTTCGAGTCCTGGTTCCTGTGAAGGAGGTTTCCTTCGCCGCACGACACGTACGAGTCGCCAATCGTCAGGGCCAAACGCCGATACCTGCCAGCCGGAGTCAACCCGCCTGGACGCTTATTCCCGTAGACGTACCTCCGTTCCAGCCGTACGCCGCCGCCATCCCGGTTGCGGATCCAAGGCGCTCCAGGTAAAGTGTTATGTATACCTCGTATTCACTTCAGAAGAATGTAATTGCGACAGTTCCTTGCTAGGAAATAGCGTTTGCAGATGTCTACGTATCGTAGCAATAGAGTTCTAATGCTTCTTAAAACGCGATATCGCATCTCATTTCTATGTTTCATAGTAAGTTATAATATTCATTGTAAAGTGTTATGTATACCTCGTATTCACTTCAGAAGAATGTAAATGCGACACTTCCTTGCTAGGAAATAGCGTTTGCAGATGTCTACCTATCGTAGCAATAGAGTTCTTGTGATACTTAAAACGCGATATCGCATCTCATTTCTATGTTTCATGGTAAGATATAATATTCATTGCGAAGTGTTATGCATTCCTCGTCTACGATTCAAATGAAAGTAAATGCGACACTTCCTTGCAAGGAAATAGCGTTTGCAGATGTCTACGTATCGTAGCAATAGAGTTCATATGATTCTTAAAACGCGATATCGCATCTCATTTCTATGTTTCATGGTAAGATATTATATAATTTGCGAAGTGTTATGTATTCCTCGTCTACACGTCAAATGAATGTAAATGCGACACTTCCTTGCAAGGAAATGGCGTTTGGAGATGTCTACAGATCGTAGCAATGGAGTTCTTATGATTCTTAAAACACGATATCGCATCTCATTTCTATGTTTCATGGTAAGATGTAATATGATATGCGAAGTGTTATGTATTCCTCGCCTACACTTCAAATGAATGCAAATGCAACACTTCCTTGGTAGGAAATAGCGTTTGCAGACGTCTACCTATCGTAGCAATAGAGTTCTAATGCTTCTTAAAACGCGATATCGCATCTCATTTCTATGTTTCATGGTAGGATATAATATTCATTGCGAAGTGTTATGCATTCCTCGTCTACGATTGAAATGGACGTAAATGCGACACTTCCTTGCTAGGAAATAGCGTTTGCAGATGTTTACGTATCGTAGCAATAGAGTTCTAATTCTTCTTAAAACGCGATATCGCATCTCATTACTACGTTGCATGATAAGATATAATATTCATTGTAAAGTGTTATGTATACCTCGTATTCACTTCAGAAGAATGTAATTGCGACAGTTCCTTGCTAGGAAATAGCGTTTGCAGATGTCTACGTATCGTAGCAATAGAGTTCTTATGCTTCTTAAAACGCGATATCGCATCACATTTCTATGTTTCATGGTAAGATATAATATGATTTGCGAAGTGACATGTATTCCCCGTCTTCACTTCAAATGAATGTAAATGCGACACTTCCTTGCAAGGAAATAGCGTTTGCAGATGTCTACGTATCGAAGCAATAGTGTTCAAATGCTTCTTAAAACGAGATATTGCATCTCATATCTATGTTTCATGATAAGATATAATATTCATTGCGAAGTGTTATGCATTCCTCGTCTACGAATGAAATGGACGTAAATGCGACACTTCCTTGCTAGGAAATGGCGTTTGCAGATGTCTACGTATCGAAGCAATAGAGTTCAAATGCTTCTTAAAACGAGATATTGCATCCCATATCTATGTTTCATGGTAAGATATAATATGATTTGCGAAGTGTCATGTATTCCTCGTCTACACTTCAAATGAATGTAAATGCGACACTTCCTTGCTAGGAAATAGCGACTGTAGATGTCTAGGTATCGTAGCAATAGAGTTCTAATGCTTCTTAAAACGGGAATTCGCATCTCATTTCTATGTTTCATGGTAAGATATAATATGATTTGCAAAGTGTTATGTATTCCCCCTCTACACTTCAAATGAATGAAAATGCGACACTTCCTTGCAAGGAAATGGCGTTTGCAATTGTCTACCTATCGTAGCAAGAGTGTTCTAATGCTTCTTAAAACGCGATATCGCATCTCATTTCTATCTTTCATGGTAAGATATAATATGATTTGCGAAGTGTCATGTATTCCTCGTCTACACTTCAAATGAATGTAAATGCGACACTTCCTTGCAAAGAAATAGCGTTTGCAGATGTCTACCTATCGTAGCAATAGAGTTCTAATGCTTCTTAAAACGCGATATCGCATCTCATTTCTATGTATCATGGTAAGATATAATATGATTGGCGCAGTTTTATGTATTCCTCGTCTACACTTCAAATGAATGTAAATGCGACACTTCCTTGCTAGGAAATAGCGTCTGCAGATGTCTAGGTATCGTAGCAATAGAGTTCTAATGCTCCTTAAAACGCGATATCGCATCTCATTTCTATGTTTCATGGTAAGATATTATATGATTTGCGAAGTGTTATGTATTCCTCGTATTCACTTCAGAAGAATGTAATTGCGACAGTTCCTTGCTAGGAAATAGCGTTTGCAGATGTCTACGTATCGTAGCAATAGAGTTCTTATGCTTCTTAAAACGCGATATCGCATCACATTTCTATGTTTCATGGTAAGATATAATATGATTTGCGAAGTGACATGTATTCCCCGTCTTCACTTCAAATGAATGTAAATGCGACACTTCCTTGCAAGGAAATAGCGTTTGCAGATGTCTACGTATCGAAGCAATAGTGTTCAAATGCTTCTTAAAACGAGATATTGCATCTCATATCTATGTTTCATGATAAGATATAATATTCATTGCGAAGTGTTATGCATTCCTCGTCTACGAATGAAATGGACGTAAATGCGACACTTCCTTGCTAGGAAATGGCGTTTGCAGATGTCTACGTATCGAAGCAATAGAGTTCAAATGCTTCTTAAAACGAGATATTGCATCCCATATCTATGTTTCATGGTAAGATATAATATGATTTGCGAAGTGTCATGTATTCCTCGTCTACACTTCAAATGAATGTAAATGCGACACTTCCTTGCTAGGAAATAGCGACTGTAGATGTCTAGGTATCGTAGCAATAGAGTTCTAATGCTTCTTAAAACGGGAATTCGCATCTCATTTCTATGTTTCATGGTAAGATATAATATGATTTGCAAAGTGTTATGTATTCCCCCTCTACACTTCAAATGAATGAAAATGCGACACTTCCTTGCAAGGAAATGGCGTTTGCAATTGTCTACCTATCGTAGCAAGAGTGTTCTAATGCTTCTTAAAACGCGATATCGCATCTCATTTCTATCTTTCATGGTAAGATATAATATGATTTGCGAAGTGTCATGTATTCCTCGTCTACACTTCAAATGAATGTAAATGCGACACTTCCTTGCAAAGAAATAGCGTTTGCAGATGTCTACCTATCGTAGCAATAGAGTTCTAATGCTTCTTAAAACGCGATATCGCATCTCATTTCTATGTATCATGGTAAGATATAATATGATTGGCGCAGTTTTATGTATTCCTCGTCTACACTTCAAATGAATGTAAATGCGACACTTCCTTGCTAGGAAATAGCGTCTGCAGATGTCTAGGTATCGTAGCAATAGAGTTCTAATGCTCCTTAAAACGCGATATCGCATCTCATTTCTATGTTTCATGGTAAGATATTATATGATTTGCGAAGTGTTATGTATTCCTCGTCTACACTTCAAATGAATGTAGATGCGACACTTCCTTGCAAGGAAATAGCGTTTGCAGATGTCTACCTATCGTAGCAATAGAGTTCTAATGCTTCTTAAAACGCGATATCGCATCTCATTTCTATGTTTCATGGTAAGGTATAATATGATTTGCGAAGTGTTATGTATTCCTCGTCTACACTTCAAATGAATGTGAATGCGACGCTTCCTGGCTAGGAAATAGCGTTTGCAGATGTCTACGTATCGTAGCAATAGATTTCTAATGCTTGTTAAAACGCGATATCGCATCTCATTACTATGTTTCATGGTAAGATATAATATGATTTGCGAAGTGTCATGTATTCCTCGTCTACACTTCAAATGAATGTAAATGCGACACTTCCTTGCAAGGAAATAGCGTTTGCAGATGTCTACGTATCGAAGCAATAGTGTTCAAATGCTTCTTAAAACGAGATATTGCATCTCATATCTATGTTTCATGATAAGATATAATATTCATTGCGAAGTGTTATGCATTCCTCGTCTACGAATGAAATGGACGTAAATGCGACACTTCCTTGCTAGGAAATGGCGTTTGCAGATGTCTACGTATCGAAGCAATAGAGTTCAAATGCTTCTTAAAACGAGATATTGCATCCCATATCTATGTTTCATGGTAAGATATAATATGATTTGCGAAGTGTCATGTATTCCTCGTCTACACTTCAAATGAATGTAAATGCGACACTTCCTTGCTAGGAAATAGCGACTGTAGATGTCTAGGTATCGTAGCAATAGAGTTCTAATGCTTCTTAAAACGCGAATTCGCATCTCATTTCTATGTTTCATGGTAAGATATAATATGATTTGCAAAGTGTTATGTATTCCTCCTCTACACTTCAAATGAATGAAAATGCGACACTTCCTTGCAAGGAAATGGCGTTTGCAATTGTCTACCTATCGTAGCAAGAGTGTTCTAATGCTTCTTAAAACGCGATATCGCATCTCATTTCTATGTTTCATGGTAAGATATAATATGATTTGCGAAGTGTTATGTATTCCTCGTCTACACTTCAAATGAATGTAAATGCGACACTTCCTTGCAAAGAAATAGCGTTTGCAGATGTCTACCTATCGTAGCAATAGAGTTCTAATGCTTCTTAAAACGCGATATCGCATCTCATTTCTATGTATCATGGTAAGATATAATATGATTGGCGCAGTTTTATGTATTCCTCGTCTACACTTCAAATGAATGTAAATGCGACACTTCCTTGCTAGGAAATAGCGTCTGCAGATGTCTAGGTATCGTAGCAATAGAGTTCTAATGCTCCTTAAAACGCGATATCGCATCTCATTTCTATGTTTCATGGTAAGATATTATATGATTTGCGAAGTGTTATGTATTCCTCGTCTACACTTCAAATGAATGTAGATGCGACACTTCCTTGCAAGGAAATAGCGTTTGCAGATGTCTACCTATCGTAGCAATAGAGTTCTAATGCTTCTTAAAACGCGATATCGCATCTCATTTCTATGTTTCATGGTAAGGTATAATATGATTTGCGAAGTGTTATGTATTCCTCGTCTACACTTCAAATGAATGTGAATGCGACGCTTCCTGGCTAGGAAATAGCGTTTGCAGATGTCTACGTATCGTAGCAATAGATTTCTAATGCTTGTTAAAACGCGATATCGCATCTCATTACTATGTTTCATGGTAAGATATAATATGATTTGCGAAGTGTCATGTATTCCTCGTCTACACTTCAAATGAATGTAAATGCGACACTTCCTTGCAAGGAAATAGCGTTTGCAGATGTCTACGTATCGAAGCAATAGTGTTCAAATGCTTCTTAAAACGAGATATTGCATCTCATATCTATGTTTCATGATAAGATATAATATTCATTGCGAAGTGTTATGCATTCCTCGTCTACGAATGAAATGGACGTAAATGCGACACTTCCTTGCTAGGAAATGGCGTTTGCAGATGTCTACGTATCGAAGCAATAGAGTTCAAATGCTTCTTAAAACGAGATATTGCATCCCATATCTATGTTTCATGGTAAGATATAATATGATTTGCGAAGTGTCATGTATTCCTCGTCTACACTTCAAATGAATGTAAATGCGACACTTCCTTGCTAGGAAATAGCGACTGTAGATGTCTAGGTATCGTAGCAATAGAGTTCTAATGCTTCTTAAAACGCGAATTCGCATCTCATTTCTATGTTTCATGGTAAGATATAATATGATTTGCAAAGTGTTATGTATTCCTCCTCTACACTTCAAATGAATGAAAATGCGACACTTCCTTGCAAGGAAATGGCGTTTGCAATTGTCTACCTATCGTAGCAAGAGTGTTCTAATGCTTCTTAAAACGCGATATCGCATCTCATTTCTATGTTTCATGGTAAGATATAATATGATTTGCGAAGTGTCATGTATTCCTCGTCTACACTTCAAATGAATGTAAATGCGACACTTCCTTGCAAAGAAATAGCGTTTGCAGATGTCTACCTATCGTAGCAATAGAGTTCTAATGCTTCTTAAAACGCGATATCGCATCTCATTTCTATGTATCATGGTAAGATATAATATGATTGGCGCAGTTTTATGTATTCCTCGTCTACACTTCAAATGAATGTAAATGCGACACTTCCTTGCTAGGAAATAGCGTCTGCAGATGTCTAGGTATCGTAGCAATAGAGTTCTAATGCTCCTTAAAACGCGATATCGCATCTCATTTCTATGTTTCATGGTAAGATATTATATGATTTGCGAAGTGTTATGTATTCCTCGTCTACACTTCAAATGAATGTAGATGCGACACTTCCTTGCAAGGAAATAGCGTTTGCAGATGTCTACCTATCGTAGCAATAGAGTTCTAATGCTTCTTAAAACGCGATATCGCATCTCATTTCTATGTTTCATGGTAAGGTATAATATGATTTGCGAAGTGTTATGTATTCCTCGTCTACACTTCAAATGAATGTGAATGCGACGCTTCCTGGCTAGGAAATAGCGTTTGCAGATGTCTACGTATCGTAGCAATAGATTTCTAATGCTTGTTAAAACGCGATATCGCATCTCATTACTATGTTTCATGGTAAGATATAATATGATTTGCGAAGTGTCATGTATTCCTCGTCTACACTTCAAATGAATGTAAATGCGACACTTCCTTGCAAGGAAATAGCGTTTGCAGATGTCTACCTATTGTAGCAATAGAGTTCTAATGCTTCTTAAAACGCGATATCGCATCTCATTTCTATGTTTCATGGTAAGATATAATATGATTTGCGAAGTGTTATGTATTCCTCGTCTACACTTCAAATGAATGTAAATGCGACACTTCCTTGCAAGGAAACAGCGTTTGCGGATGTCTACGTATCGAAGAAATAGAGTTCAAATGGTTCTTAAAACGAGATATTGCATCTCATATCTATGTTTCATGATACGATATACTATTCATTGCGAAGTGTTACGCATTTGTCACGTCCCGAGGTGCGGTGGCGCTCGCAACGGTGGCACAAAGTCGTAACCGTTCCCGAAAATAACGCGAATTGCGTCCGGACCGGGTTCGTTGGCGTTTCGGACTCGATAAAACGGTAATTAACACTAAACTTACCTTGCGAAGGCTTGATTCCGCTGTCTGATTTCTCTTTCCAGGTACCTGGAGCGCCTTGGATCCGCAACCGGGATGGCGGCGGCGTACGGCTGGAACGGAGGTACGTCTACGGGAATAAGCGTCCAGGCGGGTTGACTCCGGCTGGCAGGTATCGGCGTTTGGCCCTGATGATTGGCGACTCGTACGTGTCGTGCGGCGAAGAAAACCTCCTTCACAGGAACCAGGACTCGAACGTAGGAAATTGAATATTCTGGTGCATCACCCACGTATTCCCGTGCGAGACGACGAATAAACTCTCTCCTCCCCGCGCGTCGTGTACGCTTTGTCGGAGGTGCAAGGCTCGTCGAGAATACTTGAACTTCGGTTGAGTACGGCACGGCTAAGCGTTGGTTCGCTCTAGCTTACCGGGATCGACCTGGGCGCAAGATATTCTGTACACGGTAGAAGTGAGGATGGAGCAACTAAGCGCTGGTTCGCTCTAGTCGTCGAGCCTCAAGACTATCGTAGATGAGATATAGAATTAGAATAATCGCGAGCGTACCCGTGGATTAGAATTAAGGAATTGTATTTGAACTCGAATAAAGATACTTTGAATCTGGTAACAATAAACTATATTCTATGATTTCACTATACTAGATACACTTGACTAAGTTCTATGTTACTGACTAGCGATTACAATGAGAACTAGAAATAGTATAAAGTATCGAATGGACTCCGCTATGGGAGTATGGATAGAGACGAATGCATTAGAGCTAATTGCTCGTTGCGAATGAGCCTATTGCTCGGATCGGAAGTGCATCGTTCGGATGCTGGATTAGAACTCCTCGGTTCGGAGATGAGATACGAACTCTCCCGTTCGGAGGTGAGATTGGAACTCTCCCGTTCGGAGATGAGATACGAACTCTGCGGTTCGGACATGAGTTAGCAACTGACTCTCGGATCTCGCGTCCGCGACCTCCTCGGGTCGCGCGGCGCGCGAGTCGCTGGGCCCTCGCGGTGGGGCGGACGGTCGGAGTAGGGCGGCCGCCCGGCCCTCGTGGTGGGGCGGCCGTTCAGAGTGGGGCGCGGCCCGCGTTAAGCGTGAGCCGCGAGCGTCGAGTGTGCGCGCGAGTGCACGGAACATAGCCGTGCATGAATAAAATATATACATATATTTACTTAAATCTAGGTGTGTGTTGGTGTGTATGTACATATATGAGTAGTGTGCTTATTCTAATCCCACATGTACGAGAAGTACGTATAGGGCTTCGTGATCGCTGGGGATTCGACCCAGTATGTGTCGGAGAGCTCCTCGCCCTCGTAATACGGGGTGAAGTCCTCCCCCTCGTGTGTGGAGATCGCGCGTGGGCGCGGCATGCTGCATCCTTCTTCCCTCTCGTACCTTTGTCTCCTTCTGTAGGGACGGCGAGTCGGCGGGTGGCCCGTGTGCAGGGGCTCCGGATACGGATGCTGGGGATGATGAGGTGGACGCCGGAGGGTGGCAGGCGGTACGCCTGACGTTACACCACCCCCCTTGGAAAAAGAATCTCGGCCATGCCGAGATCTCTTGTCTGTTGGGTAGATTTCGGGATGCTGGATCCTTCTCTTGGTACTGTCGGCTGGATGCTGCGGAATCTGAGGTTTTTCGCCTGGTTGATCCTGGCGATAACGTTTGGAGTTTGGACCGTGGCTGCGGGCTTCCTTCGGATTGCAGGCACTTTCGTCGCTTTCACTTTCAGCGTTCGTTTGAATGTCACTGCTCTCACTGGCTTCATTTTCAGTTTTTCGCACTTTTCTTTCACTAGCATCCACACTCTGCATACTATGCATTCGTTTACAAATTTTGATTTTGTTCGTATGAACAATTTTATGGCGCCCTTTTACATTCAGCTTAACATTACAATTGCCCAAAATTTCGAGGATACGGTACGGTCCAGAGTATTGTGCCTGGAACTTATGTTTGTTCGGCTCTTTTAAAAGATAGACCCATTGGCCTACCTCGAAGTTTTGGACATTGAGATTTCGGTCATAATAATATTTGGAACGGCGTTTCGCATTGTCTAGATTGGCTTTAGCCAAATCCTGGGATTTCGTGATTTTCTCCTGAAGTTGTATAAGATAGTCGCTATAAGTTTCGTTATCAGAGCTGTCCTGAAAAGGAGTGGCTGACGGCGTCCTAGCTATCCTGCCGAACACTAGTTCGTGTGGGGTGTATAATGTACCCTCGTGCACACTGGTGTTGTATGAAAACATTGCATACGGTAACCAATTCACCCAATCGTTACTCGACTCTATGTAATGCTTCAGATATTCGGCCAGGACGTGGTGAGATCGTTCAACGGACCCGTTTGTCTGTGGATGGAACGCAGTGGACTTGTATTGTTTAATACGGAATTTGATTGCTATGGCTTTAATCAAGCTATTTATAAAGTTCGAACCTTGGTCCGTGAGTATGCCTTTCGGGCATCCGAACTTACAAATGAATTCTTTTATTAAAGCTTCGGCAATGTCTACTGCGGTGGTGGTTTTGAGAGGAACTGCGACTGAGTATTTAGTGAGGAGATCTTGGATCGTGAGGATACTTGTATAACCGTCGGAAGTTTCGGGAAGAGGACCCATTACGTCCATTGAAATCTTATCGAATGCCCTGCCAGGGGTGTCGGTTAAAGTGAGAGGCTGTCTGGTCTTCACCCGGACCAGTTTCTCTGTCTGACAACTTTTACATTTACCAATATATTCTTGTATTTGTGTTTTCATGTTTGGCCAAAAGTATTGTTGTCTGATGCGAGAATAAGTTTTATTAACCCCTTTGTGACCTCCCACAGGGGAGTCGTGGTTTTCTCTTATTATTTTCAGTCGCTCTTCGACCGAAGGGGTTTTAATGAGGCCCTGGCAGACCGTAATCTGGACAGTTGTTTCGTAAAACAGGTCTTGAAGGATTTTCTGGATTCGGGACCAGGATACGGAGTCTAGATAGGTTTGTGCGATACTAAATGTTTGTAATTGTAATTCGTTTACAACGTCGCACAAGGATCTAAATGTTTCTATTACGGTCTGGAAATTGATTGATCTGGTGGAATGTTCGACGATTGGAAGCTGGATTTGGAATTCGTTTCCGATTTTTATGACTTTGGCTTTGGTAAGAACGTGATCTTTGTTTGGAAGGAATTTTTCAGCGTTCGCTAGATCTTTGGCGCCCGTGTCATAGGGGTGCCCAGATTGCGTGACGAAGACAACTACATTGTCTCGTCGCGTTGATAATGCGTCACGGCTGAAATTAAATAGAGGTTCGCGTCGGATAAATTCATTTGGAGCAGGAGTATAGAAGTCGGTGCTGTCGCTGGCGACTTGCGGAGGAGATGCTGTGTTGGTACGGAAGGACGTGCCTGGAGTCGTTAATTCAGGTTCTGATGTTACCGGAGTAGGAGGAGGCGCTAGTGTGGTATACTTTTTACGGGTTTCCGGAGGCACATCGAAGATGTCGTCCTCCGAGTTTTCTGAATACGAGAGCGGAAAAATTTGAGCGGGATTCCGCGACAATGCGTCCGCATTAAGATTCGTTTTTCCACTTTTATAGACCATCTCGTAGTCAAATTCCGCTAACTTAAGCCTCCACCGTACGAGTCTACTTGACGGGTCCTTGACCGAATTCATCCACACTAACGGTCGATGGTCGGTAACGAGTTTGAATTGATTACCGTATATGTATGGACGAAAGTAATGGACGGCGTAGACAATCGCCAGACACTCCTTCTCGATCGTGGAGTAGTTTTTCTCCGCAGCGTTTAACAGTCGCGACGTGTACGCGATTGGCAAGTCGCGGCCTATTGGTCCTTGACTCAAGATAGCACCAATAGCTTCGGCGGACGCGTCGGTCGTTATCACGAATGGTTGTTTAAAGTTGGGGTACTGCAAGATAGGCGCTTCGCATAGGCAATCTCGGAGTTTGACGAATGAATTCTCATGCTCGTTACGCCATACAAAGGGCGCGTCCTTTTTTAACAAATTCGTTAGAGGCTTAGCAATGTTAGAAAAATTTGCGATGAACCGCCTGTAGTACCCCGCGAGCCCGAGGAATTGTTTGATCTGTTTCGCGTTGCGCGGGCGCGGAAAATTTTTGACGGCGCTAATTTTCGCAGGGTCAGGTTTTACACCATGCTCACTGATAATATGACCCAAATAGCTTACTTCTCTCCTCAAGAATTCGCACTTATCCGGCTGCAATACTAAATTAGCTTCTTTGAGCCGTTGAGTTAATTTCTCGAATTTAAGTCGATGTTCTTGAAGAGAGCTAGCGTAGATAACAATGTCGTCCAAATAGACGAAAATTTCGTTCCCCTGGAGACCGGACAGGACATTGTCCATAAGTCGTTGGAACGTCGCTGGCGCATTTTTTAATCCGAATGGCATTCTTTTAAATTCATAATGCCCGTGAGGCGTCGAAAAAGCGGTTTTGGGAGCATCGGCGGGCTCCATTGGGATCTGGTGAAATCCGCTCGCGAGATCGAATGTACTAAAATACTTCGCGCTCCCGAGCTGATCAAGTATCTCGGTAATGCAAGGGAGGGGATAGGCATCGGCGACAGATTTCTCATTGAATGCGCGGTAGTCGATGACGACGCGCCATTGCTTGTTGCCCAGGGAGTCCGGTTTCTTTGGGACAACCCACAATGGCGAATTATATGGTGATTTTGACGGAGAGATGACACCATTTTGTAAAAATTTGTCGACTTGTCGTCGAATCTCCTCCTTATGAGCTGGTGGGAATCGGTATTGTTTCACATTGACGGGGCGGTCGTCGACGGTTGGAATCTTGTGCGTGGTTGCTGACGTATGCCCTAATTTATCCCCCTCAATGTGAAAAAGCTCCTGCGTGCTTTGAACGAGACGGACGACGTGCTCTCTTTCCTCTGCGTTGAGGTGGTCGAGACGGAGAAGACTAAGAATTCGGTCTAGGCGAGATTTCGAAGGATTGGCGGATTTCGATGTTTGTTTTAACGGCGCCTGTTGTATATTATTTTTAACCGTCTGAGCATAGGAGATTTGTTGAACATTCGCGATTTTGCAACGCGAAGGAGGAGTTTCGATTGTCGAGTATGGTGTCTGACTCGAGAAAGAAATAGAAGTTTTCCCTTTTTGGGATGAGCCGATCGGTACGGCGGATACGTTCGATTTAGTAGATTTAGAAAAAACCGGATAGAGCGACGGACTATCCTCCTCGTGGAGGGGAGTCATGATTTTCGCGGGCTCGAGTATGATCTCTGGTAACGCGATTTCGACGGCGCGGTCGGATGAATTAATTATTCGAGTTACCGCTTTGCCCCGAATTACTCTGACGAGAGCGTTTCCGAAAAATATACCCGGCGCAAGATCGATACGAGGAATTATACCTTCCGCGAGGTTCGAATTAACTACGCGGACCTTGATACCGATATTTGATCTCGGTGGAATGGAGATACGGTCTCCTGACTTCGGAGAAGCTGCTTTGTCTTGCGTTCGAATCTTCGATTTCGTTGCTGCATCGCGTTTCAGCGGAGGCGATGATTTACGCGGCGGGCGCGGCGGCGGAGGGGGAATAGATTCCGTGCGCGACGCTTGCTTACGTTTCGGCGATAGGAGAGGCTTTATTTTCGAGTCCGGTGACGGTTCCTCGAGTGCTTCGATATCGTCTTCGAAAGGAATTCCTTTACCATTCCATTTGATTATTTTACTTGGGAAAGAGATTTCTGCGTCCATACAGAAACCGGAGCCGAGGATCCCGCTTGGTTTAAGGGGAAAATCATCCTCGACCACATTAAAAGGAACGACGCGACCGAAAATGACAAGATTCACCGTCCCTAAGGTTGCGGTTTTGCCATCGGTTACCCCTGTTATTATTACGATCTCGGACTTATCGATTCGCGCGGATGCTTTTAGAGCCGAACGTTTTATAATATTTATTTCCGCCCCAGTGTCCACCATGAAGCGAGTTGGTGAAATTAGAAGATCGGATTTTAAAATTACGTTTGGCGTGCTAGTTTTTCCGGTTATGTTTATCGCGGCGTTTCGTCGATTTCCGCGTTGGAGTTGTTCGCGGCGAGAGGACGGACTTGGTGCGCGGCCTCGCCACCTGTCCCGCGGCGGGTGCGGAGGCCATTGTCGTTTCCCGAATTTTTATTTACCGCGTTGTTGTACTGCCTTTTGCGGCACTCGCCTATTTCGTGCCCCGGGGTCTTGCAATAGCGACAAAATTTGGGCGCGTCCCTGGCTACGATTTGTCTCGGTTGTTCGTACGCGGGGCCTCGAGTAGGAGGCGGTACGTCCCTGGATCGCAAGTAAGCGTCACGGTATTCCTGCGGTCGGTACGGCGATGGCGGTCTGAACCGACACTCGGTCGCGTAATGTCCGATATTATTGCATTTTCGGCAAATAATTTCGGCTGGTTTTTCGCGCGATTCTGGTCGCGCGACACGCGATCTACCTAGTCGGTTGCAATCACGTTCGTGCATTTGATAGAGCTCCCGCGCTCGAGCGAACGTTTCTCGCAATGTACCGAATGAATTTACCGTCATCTGCATTCGAATTTCTGGAATGAGACCGTCTTTAAAACATTGTAGAGTGAGCGCGTCTACGTCATCGAGCGATTCCGGTGTGTCTCGTCGAGCAAGCCTTTCGCAGTCAATTATGGCGGTTCTAAGATCTTTTACTCGACCGATGTAATCTAGAATGTGCTCGTTCGCGCGCATAAATATATTAGCAAGTTCACCCCGATAATGATGAGCTGATTTTACGGAGCAAAATGTGCTGCGAAGAACGTCCGTTAATTCGAGTATTGTGTAACATGGCTCGTCTTCTAGCGCGGCGTAGGCACGACCCTTGAGTTTTCCCTTAAGCAGGCGTGTGAAAGTTCGCTCGCACCCATTAGGGATAAGCTCATAAGCGCGTTTACACGCTCGGGTAAACTGAAGAATAGGAATGTTCTGACCATCGAATGTCGGCACGGCTTCGAGGGCCTGCTTAAGCGATAGCTCGTCGTGTTGCGAACTATTTGTATTAAAATCGGAGCTCGAATTATGTCCGGAAAGCGGATTTCCCCGAGGAATATCTAGAGAAACAGTATCGTCGCGCGTTAAATCAGGCGTTCTGCGAATAGATTCTAATTCACGGCGTAAAATTTCTATTTGCTGGAGCAACGCGGCATTACTCGGATCGGTCGCTTTCGTATTTTTCGCGGAAGTATTTTGTTGCGCGGTACTAGGAAGAGGCTCGGCGATAGAGTCTTGGAAGTCGAGCGTTCTGCTAGTGCGTTTTTCGCGTTCGGAATCGGCCATCGCGGCGGCTCGCTGTGTCTGCTGGCGCGTTTTTGTCGGAGTCCGGGTTGCCATATCTAGTTTCGCGGTTCCTTTCGGCGGAATTTCCGGAGGAAACGCGTGGCTATCCCACCGCTGTCACCAAAAATAACTTTCGTGTCACGTCCCGAGGTGCGGTTGCGCTCGCAACGGTGGCACAAAGTCGTAACCGTTCCCGAAAATAACGCGAATTGCGTCCGGACCGGGTTCGTTGGCGTTTCGGACTCGATAAAACGGTAATTAACACTAAACTTACCTTGCGAAGGCTTGATTCCGCTGTCTGATTTCTCTTTCCAGGTACCTGGAGCGCCTTGGATCCGCAACCGGGATGGCGGCGTCGTACGGCTGGAACGGAGGTACGTCTACGGGAATAAGGGTCCAGGCGGGTTGACTCCGGCTGGCAGGTATCGGCGTTTGGCCCTGACGATTGGCGACTCGTACGTGTCGTGCGGCGAAGGAAACCTCCTTCACAGGAACCAGGACTCGAACGTAGGAAATTGAATATTCTGGTGCATCACCCACGTATTCCCGAGCGAGACGACGAATAGACTCTCTCCTCCCCGCGCGTCGTGTACGCTTTGTCGGAGGTGCAAGGCTCATCGAGAATACTTGAACTTCGGTTGAATACGGCACGGCTAAGCGTTGGTTCGCTCTAGCTTACCGGGATCGACCTGGGTGCAAGATATTCTGTACACGGTAGAAGTGAGGATGGAGCAACTAAGCGCTGGTTCGCTCTAGTCGTCGAGCCTCAAGACTATCGTAGATGAGATATAGAATTAGAATAATCGCGAGCGTACCCGTGGATTAGAATTAAGGAATTGTATTTGAACTCGAATAAAGATACTTTGAATCTGGTAAAAATATACTATATTCTATGATTTCACTATACTAGATACACTTGACTAAATTCTAAGTTACTGACTAGCGATTACAATGAGAATTAGAAATAGTATAAAGTATCGAATGGACTCCGCTATGGGAGTATGGATAGAGACGAATGCATTAGAGCTAATTGCTCGTTGCGAATGAGCCTATTGCTCGGATCGAAAGTGCATCGTTCGGATGCTGGAGGCGAGTTAGGAACTCGTCGGTTCGGAGATGAGATAGCACTCTCCGGTTCGGAGGTGAGATACGAACTGACTCTCGGATCTCGCGTCCGCGACCTCCTCGGGTCGCGCGGCGCGCGAGTCGCTGGGCCCTCGCGGTGGGGCGGACGGTCGGAGTAGGGCGGCCGTTCGGAGTGGGGCGCGGCCCGCGTTAAGCGTGAGCCGCGAGCGTCGAGTGTGCGCGCGAGTGCACGGAACATAGCCGTGCATGAATAAAATATATACATATATTTACTTAAATCTAGGTGTGTGTTGGTGTGTATGTACATATATGAGTAGTGTGCTTATTCTAATCCCACATGTACGAGAAGTACGTATAGGGCTTCGTGATCGCTGGGGATTCGACCCAGTATGTGTCGGAGAGCTCCTCGCCCTCGTAATACGGGGTGAAGTCCTCCCCCTCGTGTGTGGAGATCGCGCGTGGGCGCGGCATGCTGCATCCTTCTTCCCTCTCGTACCTTTGTCTCCTTCTGTAGGGACGGCGAGTCGGCGGGTGGCCCGTGTGCAGGGGCTCCGGATACGGATGCTGGGGATGATGAGGTGGACGCCGGAGGGTGGCACGCGGTACGCCTGACGTTACACTACATCTTCAGACTTGTAATTTGTATTGTATAACGGGTGGTGATCCACGGTCATTCGCGGCGTGTCGTATACCCTTTTGTAATACCGCGTCGAGGCAATCTAGAAAGAAGCCGTGAGTTCAGTATCCCGCGACCCTAATTTGCGCACTCGGCTAGAAGCAGTCGAGCGAAAGAGTATTTCGAAATTTCGAGGGTTATCTTGAACCGGGTTTCCCCGGGTTGCGTGGTTTACTAGTTTTTGCTACTTTTTGAGTAGCTGGCGCCCAAAAAGTCCCAGCCTCTCAGCTTCGAAATACTCGCTGTATAGGAAATTTATTGTTCTGTACTTCGCGTTGCCGAATCACGCGGATATTCTGTACCCCGATTACATCTCGCGAACTTTCGAAGATATCAGAAGCGTGAAAAGTATGTGGTTTATCAAAAACTCTTCTAAAAGAACGGACGAAGCCAATAGAAATCTTTGTTGAAGTAAGCAAGTTCTAAAGTTCTAAGCAACGCGATGGCCCTTATCTGCCTATGTTTCATAGCAAGTAAGTTCTGAATTTCTATGAAATCCGATGGAATTCCTCACTACTAACGTTTCAAAGTAAGTTCTAAAATTCTCAGTTCTACGTTTAAAACTATGTGTGTTCTATATATCTATGTAAAGCGATGGTTCCTATTAGTTGTGACGGAAACCTATATATAGTAAGTCAGGGAAGCTCGAAGGGTTTAATTATCTAAATGCTTTAAAGTGTAAAACGTACTTTAATCTAAAGCGATCTATCGTTCCAAGGTATCCGCTCACGTACAACTTTTCTTGGGCGCCAGCTGTTCAGAAAGTAGCAAAGGGATAGACTACACGACCCCGGGAACCCTGGGGCGGAACAACACTTGAAATTTCGAAATGCTCCTCCTCTCGACTAAGCCTAGCCAAGTACACACACTCAGGTCGCGAGATACTGAAGTGACGGCATGATTATTTATGGTCTCGACGTGGGTTTAACTAACAAGGGCTACGGGAAACTACGCAACACGCCGCGAATTACCGGGTATCATAACTCGCTTCACGATTTAAGATACAATATACAATATGCGACACAAGAAATGGGACGCTTTAGCGAATAAGCTCTCACGTGCTCTTCTTCAGGTTCCTTGAATTCGCTGGTGGTCCTCGGGTCTCCTGCATCCTCCTCGGGGCTCCTTGGTGGAGTGGGCTGTACGCTTCGGTATTGTTCGGGTCCATCGATCAGTGGAATTCGGCGATTTCCTCTTCTCGCCCGCTTGGGCGTCCCTGAGGGGATCCTCCTAATCATTTAAATTGCATAGCGCCTCGCGCGCCGTGCTCCCCATGGCCAGCCTGCAGGGCCGCTGGACTTTTCACTTCTCTTTAGGGGGTTAAGGAGGACCTTCTCACATCCCAGAGCATTATGAAGCACAAAAGCAGATAAGCATAATGCGATGCATAGAGCTTTACAACCTTCTAACTTACTTTGAACTGTTTACATGAAATGCAATATTGCGGTGCATGAAGCATGACAAATTAATTGCTTCGGCACCAGGACATCTAGAAACGCTATCCCCGGGCAAGAAAATGTAGGGTTCACACTCAATTCATGTGTAGAAGCAGATAAACATAACGCGATGCTATGAATATTACATCTTAGCATGAAATATAGAAGTAAGATGCGCAACCGCGTTTTACGAAGCATTATAACGCTATTGCTTCTAAACCATCAGATATAGAAACGATATTCCGTAGCAAGGAAGTGATGCATTTACATTCATTTGAAGTGTAGAGGAGATATAAATAATGCGTTGCATTGAAATCACATCTTATCATGTGACTTAGAACTGACATCCGATATCGCGTTTAATAAAGAGTTAGAAATCTAGTGCTTCGATGAGTAGACATCTGGAAACGCTATTTCCTAGCAAGGAAGAGTGGCATTTACATTCTTTTGATATGTAGACGAGGAATACATAACACTTCGCTATGTATATTATAACAATTCACGAAATATAGAAATGAGATGCGATATCGCGTTTTAAGAAGCATTAGAACTCTATTTCTTCGATACGTAGACATCTGGAAACGCATTTCCTAGCAAGGAAGTGTGGCATTTACATTCTTTTGAAGTGTAGACGTGGTATACATAACACTTCGTAATGATATTATATCTCATCATGAAACATAGAAATGAGAAGCGATATCGCGATTTAAGAAGCACTGGAACTCTATTGGAACGATACGTAGGCATCTGCAAACGCTATTTCCTAGCAAGGAAGTATCGCATTTACATTCTTTTGAAGTGAATACGAGGTATACATAACATTTCACAATAAATATTATATATTATTGCGAAACATACAAAATGAAATACGACATCTCGCTTTATGAAGCATTAGAACTCCATTTCTACGATATGTAAACATCTCCAAACAATATTTCCTAGCAAGGAAGTGTCGCATTTACATTCGTTTGAAGTGAATACGAGGTATACGTGACACTTCGCAATGAATATTATATCTTATCATGAAACATAGAAATGAGATGCGGTATCACGTTTTAAGTAGCATTAGAACTCTATTGGTAGGATACGTAGATATCTGTAGGCGCTATTTCCTGGCAAGGATGTACCGCATTTACATTCTTTTGAAGTGGATACGAGGTATACATAACATTACACAATGAATATTATATCTTATTGCGAAACATAGAAATGAAATATGACATCTCGTTTTAAGAAGCATTAGAACTCTATTGCTACGATACGTAGACATCTGCAAGCGCTATTTCCTAGCAAGGAATTGTCGCATTTACATTCTTTTGATGTGAATACGAGGTATACATGACACTTCGCAATGAACACTATATCTTATCATGAAACATAGCAATGAGAAGCGATATCTCGTTTTAAGAAACATTAGAAATCTACTGCTTCGGTATGTAGACATCTGCAAATGCTACTTCCTAGCAAGGAAGAGTCGCATTTACATTCTTTTGAAGTGAATACGAGATATACATAACACATCGCAATGAATATTATATCTTATCATGAAACATAGAAATGAGAAGCGAAATCGCGATTTAAGAAGCACTGGAACTCTATTGGAACGATACGTAGGCATCTGGAAACGCTATTTCCTAGCAAGGAAGTATCGCATTTACATTCTTTTGAAGTGAATACGAGGTATACACAACACTGCGCAATGGATATTATATCTTATCATGAATCATAGAAATGAGATGCGATATCGCGATTTAAGAAGCATTAGAACAGTATTGCTTCGATACGTAGACATCTGCAAACGCTATTTCCTAGCAAGGAAGTACATTCGTTTGAAGTGTATGCGATCTATGCATAACACTTCGCAATGAATATTATATCTCATCATGGAACATAGAAATGAGATGCGATATCCCGTTTTAAGAAGCATTAGAACTATACTGCTTCGATACGTAGACATCTGGAAACGCCACTTCCTAGCAAGGAAGTGTTGCAGTTATATTCTTTTGAAGTGAATACGATGTGTACATATCACTCCACAATGAATATCATATCATGTCATGAAACATAGGAATGAGAAGCGATATCGCGATTAAAGACGCACCAGATCTCTATTGCTTCGATAGGTAGACATTTGCAAACGCTACTTCCTAGCAAGGAAGTGTCGCATTATCACTCCTTTGAAGTGAACACGAGATATACATGACACTTCGCAATGAATATTATACCTTATCATGAAACATAGAAATGAGATGCGATATCGCGCTCTAAGAAGCATTAGAACGCTATTGCTCCGATACGTAGATATCTGAAAACGATACTTCCTAGCAAGGAAGTGTCGCAGTTACATTCACCTGAAGTGAGTACGAGGAGTACATAACACTTCGCAATGAATATTATATCTTATCATGAATCATAGAAATGAGATGCGATATCGAGCTCTAAGAAGCGTTAGAAACTTATTGCTACGATACGTAGACATCTGCAAACGCTATTTCCTAGCAAGGAAGTGTCGCATTTACATTTATTTGAAGCGTATGCGAGGTATACATAACACTTCGCAATGAATATTATATCTCATCATGAAACATCGAAATGAGATGCAATATGACGATATAAGAAGCATTAGAACTCTATTGCTTCGATACGTAGACATCTGCAAACGCTACTTCCTAGCAAGGAAGTGTCGCATTTACATTCTTGTAAAGTGAATACGAGGTATACATAACACTTCGCAATGAATATTATACCTTATCATGAAACATTGAATTGAGATGCGATATCCCGTTTTAAGAAGCATTAGAACTGTACTGCTTCGATACGTAGACATCTGAAAACGCTATTTTCTAGCAAGGAAGTGACGCTTTTACATTCATTGTGTTTGCGAGCTATACATGAAACTTCGCCATGAATATTATATCTTACAATGAAACATAGAAGTGACGTGCGATATCGCGTCTTAAGAAGCATTAGAACTCTATTGCTTCATTACGTAGACATCTGCAGTCGCTATTTCCTAGCAAGGAAGTATCGCATTTACATTCTTTTGAAGTGAATACGAGGTATACATGACATTTCACAATAAATATTATATATTATTGCGAAACATACAAAATGAAATACGACATCTCGTTTTATGAAGCATTAGAACTCCATTTCTACGATATGTAAACATCTGCAAACAATATTTCCTAGCAAGGAAGTGTCGCATTTACATTCTTTTGAAGTGAATACGAGGTATTCATATCACTGCACAATGAATATTATATCTCATCATGAAACATTGAAATGAGATGCGATATCGCGACTTAAGAAGCATTAGAACACTATTTCTTCGATACGTAGACATCTGCAAACGCTACTTCCTAGCAAGGAAGTGTCGCATGTATATTCAATTGAAGTGTATGCAAGGTATACATGACACTTCGCAGTGAATATTATATATTATCATGAAACATAGAAATGAGAAGCGATATCGCGATTTAAGAAGCATTAGATCCCTATTGCTTCGATACGTAGACATCTGCAAACGCTACTTCCTAGGAAGGAAGTGTCGCATTTACTTTCTTTTGAAAGGAATACGAGGTATACATGACACTCCACAATGAATATTATATATTATCATGAAACATAGTAATGAGTAGCGATATCGCGTTTTGAGAAGCATTAGAACTCTAATGCTACGATACGTAGACATCTGCAAACGCTATTTCCTGGCAAGGAAGTGTAGCGTTTACATTCTTTTGTAGTGAATACGAGGTATACATAACACTCCACAATGAATATTATATACTATCATGAAACATAGAAATGAGAAACGATGTCGCGTTTTGAGAAGCATTTGAGCACTAATGCTACGATACGTAGACATCTGCAAACGCTATTTCCTAGCAAGGAAGTGTCGCATGTACATTCAATTGAAGTGTATGCGTTGTATACATGGCACATCACAATGAATATAGTATCTTATCATGAAACATAGAAATGAGATGCGAAATCGCGTTTTTAGAAGCATTAGAACTCTATTGCTTTGATAGGTGCACATCTGCAATCCCTATTTCGTAGCAAGGATGTGTCGCATTTACATTCATCTGAAGTGTAGACGAGGAATACATAACACTTCGCAATGAATATTATACCTTATCATGAAACATTGAATTGAGATGCGATATCCCGTTTTAAGAAGCATTAGATCCCTATTGCTTCGATACGTAGACATCTGCAAACGCTACTTCCTAGCAAGGAAGTGTCGCATTTACATTCTTTTGAAAGGAATACGAGGTATACATGACACCATACAATGAATATTATATAATATCATCAAACATAGTAATGAGTTGCGATATCGCGTTTTGAGAAACATTAGAACTCTAATGCTACGATACGTAGACTTCTGCAAACGTTATTTCCTGGCAAGGAAGTGTAGCGTTTACATTCTTTTGAAGTGAATACGAGGTATACATAACACTCCACAATGAATACTATATCTTATCATATAACATAGAAATGAGATGTAATATGGCGATTTAAGATGCATTAGAATTCTATTGCTTCGGTACGTAGACATCGGCAAACGCTATTTCCTAGCAAGGAAGTGTCGCATTTACATTCATTTCAAGTGAATACGAGGTATACATAACACTGCACAATGAATATTGTATCTTATCATGAAACATAGAAATGAGATGCGATATCGCGATTTAAGAAGCATTAGAACACTATTGCTTCGATACGTAGACATCGGCAATCGCTATTTCCTAGCAAGAAAGTGTCGCATTTACATTCATTTCAAGAGTAGACGGGGTATACATGAAACTGCACAATGAATATTATATCTTATCATGAAACATAGAAATAAGATGCAATATCGCGTTTTGCGAAGCATTAGAGCTCTAATGCTAAGATACGTAAACATCTGCAAACGCTATTTCCTAGAAAGGAAGTGTCGCATTTACATTCTTTTGAAAGGAATACGAGGTATACATGACACTTCGCAATGAATATTATATCTTATCATGAGACATAGAAATAAGATGCAATTTCCCGTTTTGCGAAGCATTAGAGCTCTAATGCTTAGAAACGTAGACATCTAAAAACGCTATTCCGTAGCAACGAAGTGTGGGATTTACATTCTTTGCAAGTGCTGACGAGTTATACATACCGCGTCGCAATGATATTACATGTTATCATGATACATAGAAGTGGGATGCCATATCGCGTTTTATGATGCGTTAAAAACCTATTGCTTCGATACGTAGACGTCCACAAACGCTATTCCGTCACAGGGAAGACTGGGATTTCCATTCTTTTGAAGTGTGGACGAGATATATGTAATGGGCTGCGATGAATATTGCATATGATCATGAGACAAAGAAATGAGTTGCGGTATAGCGTATTATGAAGAATTAGATCTGTATTGCTTCGATACGTTGACGTCTAGAAACGCTATTCTGTCGCACGGATGTGTGGAATTTACATTCTCTTGAAGTATTGATGAGATATACATAGCACGTTGCATTGAATTACATCTTATCGTGAATCTTGGAATTGAGATGCGATATCGCGTTTTATGTATCATTAGAACTCTATTGCTTCGATCCGTAGTGTAGCGTCTGGCGTACTGCCTTCCTGCCTCCAGCGCCTCCCACAGCATCTGGAAGCGACGTTCTCACCGTCAGCAGCACCAAAAAACATGGGACGAGCGCCACCGAAACCGAACACACACCACGTCCACCAAGCTAAGGCTGCTAGCAATGCCCGAATACCCAGGAGTTCAAGTGACTGACCGCGCGACAACGCGCAGCATCTCCAAAGCAAGGGATGATACAGCATTCAGCCAGACGACTGGACCACTGGGCACAGCAGCGTTTTACCTTCATCACCACAGCGTTATTCTCTTTTCTACGGTATATGTTCGGAAATCCTCTAAATCCAAGTACTCGACACATGCATTGTACATACGCAGACAACACATACTTAGTTTCTAAGATCGATGTAAACATCGATAATTATTAGTTGCGATACGCTCCAGCGGGCGTACTACGCGCGCGGCTCACGCGTAACGCGATCCGCGTGTAACGTCAGGCGTACCGCCTGCCACCCTCCGGCGTCCACCTCATCATCCCCAGCATCCGTATCCGGAGCCCCTGCACACGGGCCACCCGCCGACTCGCCGTCCCTACAGAAGGAGGCAAAGGTACGAGAGGGAAGAAGGATGCAGCATGCCGCGCCCACGCGCGATCTCCACACACGAGAGGGAGGACTTCACCCCGTATTACGAGGGCGAGGAGCTCTCCGACACATACTGGGTCGAATCCCCAGCGATCACGAAGCCCTACACGTACTTCTCGTACATGTGGGATTAGAATAAGCACACTACTCACCTATGTACATACACACCAACACACACCTAGATTTAAGTGAATATATGTATATATTTCATGCATGCACGGTTATGTTCCGTTGCACTCGCGCGCACACTCGACGCTCGCGGCTCACGCTCAACGCGGGCCGCGCCCCACTCCGAACGGCCGCCCCACCGCGAGGGCCGAGCGGCCGCCCTACTCCGACCGTCCGCCCCACCGCGAGGGCCCAGCGACTCGCGCGCCGCGCGACCCGAGGAGGTCGCGGACGCGAGATCCGAGAGTCAGTTCCTATCTCATCTCCGAACCGGAGGGTTCCTAACTCGCCTCCGAACCGAGGAGTTCTAATCCAGCATCCGAACGATGCACTTTCGATCCGAGCAATAGGCTCATTCGCAACGAGCAATTAGCTCTAATGCATTCGTCTCTATCCATACTCCCATAGCGGAGTCCATTCGATACTTTATACTATTTCTAATTCTCATTGTAATCGTTAGTCAGTAACTTAGAATTTAGTCAAGTGTATCTAGTATAGTGAAATCATAGAATATAGTTTATTTTTACCAGATTCAAAGTATCTTTATTCGAGTTCGAATACAATTCCTTAATTCTAATCCGGGGTACGCCCGCGATTATTCTAATTCTATATCTATTCTGCGATAGTCTTGAGGCTCGACGACTAGAGCGAACCAGCGCTTAGTTGCTCCATCCTCACTTCTACCGTGTACAGAATATCTTGCGCCCAGGTCGATCCCGGTAAGCTAGAGCGAACCAACGCTTAGCCGCGCCGTACTCAACCGAAGTTCAAGTACTCTCGATGAGCCTTACACCTCCGACAAAGCGTACACGACGTGCGGGGAGGAGAGAGTTCATTCGTCGTCTCGCTCGGGAATACGTGGGTGATGCACCAGAATACTCAATTTCCTGCGTTCGAGTCCTGGTTCCTGTGAAGGAGGTTTCCTTCGCCGCACGACCCGTACGAGTCGCCAATCGTCAGGGCCAAACGCCGATACCTGCCAGCCGGAGTCAACCCTCCTGGACGCTTATTCCCGTAGACGTACCTCCGTTCCAGCCGTACGCCGCCGCCATCCCGGTTGCGGATCCAAGGCGCTCCAGGTACCTGGAAAGAGAAATCAGATAGCGGAATCAAGCCTTCGCAAGGTAAGTTTAGTGTTAATTATCGTTTTATCGAGTCCGAAACGCCAACGAACCCGGTCCGGACGCACTTCGCGTTATTTTCGGGAACGGTTACGACTTTGTGCCACCGTTGCGAGCGCAACCGCACCTCGGGACGTGACAATAATATGATTTGCGAAGTGTTATGTATTCCTCGTCTACACTTCAAATGAATGTAAATGCGACACTTCCTTGCTAGGAAATAGCGTTTGCAGATGTCTACGTATCGTAGGGATAGGGTTCTAATGCTTCTTAAAACCTGATAACGCATCTCATTTCTATGTTTCATGGTAAGATATAATATGATTTGCGAAGTGTCATGTATTCGTCGTCTACACTTCAAATGATTGTAAATGCGACACTTCCTTGCTAGGAAATAGCATTTGCAGATGTCTACGTATCGTAGGGATAGAGTTCTAATGCTTCTTAAAACGTGATATCGCATCTCATTTCTATGTTTCATGGTAAGATATAATATGATTTGCGAAGTGTCATGTATTCCTCGTCTACACTTCAAATGAATGTAAATGCGACACTTCCTTGCTAGGAAATAGCGTTTGCAGATGTCTACGTATCGTTGCAATAGAGTTCTAATGCTTCTTAAAACGCGATATGACATCTCGTTACTATGTTGCATGATAAGATATAATATTCATTGTAAAGTGTTATGTCTACCTCGTATTCACTTCAGAAGAATGTAAATGCGACACTTCCTTGCAAGGAAATAGTGTTTGCAGATGTCTACGTATCGAAGCAATAGAGTTCAAATGCTTCTTAGAACGCGATATCGCATCTCATTTCTATGTGTCATGGAAAGATATAATATGATTTGCGAAGTGTTATGTATTCCTCGTCTACACTTCAAATGAATGTAAATGCGACACTTCCTTTGCTAGGAAATAGCGTTTGCAGATGTCTACATATCGTAGGGATAGGGTTCTAATGCTTCTTAAAACGTGATATCGCATCTCATTTCTATGTTTCATGGTAAGATATAATATGATTTGCTAAGTGTCATGTATTCCTCGTCTACACTTCAAATGATTGTAAATGCGACACTTCCTTGCTAGGAAATAGCGTTTGCAGATGTCTACGTATCGTAGGGATAGAGTTCTAATGCTTCTTAAAACGTGATATCGCATCTCATTTCTATGTTTCATGATAAGGTATAATATTTATTGCGAAGTGTTATGTAAACCTCGCATTCACTTTAAAATTATGTAAATGCTACACTGCCTTGCAAGGTAATAGCGTTTGCAGATGTCTACGTATCGTAGCAATAGAGTTCTTATGCTTCTTAAAACGATATATCGCATCTCATTACAATGTTGCACGATAAGATATAATATTCATTGTAAAGTGTTATGTATACCTCGTATTCACTTCAGGAGAATAGAATTGCGACACTTCCTAGCAAGGAAATAGCGTTTACAGATGTCAACGTATCGAAGCAATAGATTTCAAATGCTTCTTAAAACGTGATATCGCATCTCATTTCTACGTTTCATGACAAGGTATAGTATTCATTGCGAAGTGTTATGTATACCTATTATTCACTTCAAAAGAGTGTAAATCCGACACTTCCTTGCAAGGAAATAGCGTTCGCAGATGTCTACGTATCGTAGCAATAGAGTTCTAATGCTTCTTAAAACGCGATATCGCATCTCATTACTATGTTGCATGATAAGATATAATATTCATTGTAAAGTGTTATGTATACCTCGTATTCACTTCAGAAGAATGTAAATGCGACTCTTCCTTCCTACGAAATAGCGTTTGCAGATGTTTACGTATCGTAGGGATAGAGTTCTAATGCTTCTTAAAACGTGATATCGCATCTCACTTCTATGTTTCATGGCAAGATATAATATTGATTGCGAAGTGTTATGCATTCCTCTTCTACGATTCAAATGAATGTAAATGCGACACTTCCTTGCTAGGAAATAGCGTTTGCAGATGTCTACGTATCAAAGCAATAGAGTTCTTATGCTTCTTAAAATGCGATATCGCATCTCATTTCTATGTTTCATGGTAAGATATAATATGATTTGCGAAGTGTTATGTATTCCTCGTCCACACTTCAAATGAATGTAAATGCGACACTTCCTTGCTAGGAAATAGCGTTTGCAGATGTCTACGTATCGTAGCAATACAGTTCTAATGCTTCTTAAAACGCGATATCGCATCTCATTACTATGTTCATGATAAGATATAATATTCATTGTAAAGTGTTATGTATACCTCGTATTCACTTCAGAAGAATGTAAATGCGACATTTCCTTGCTAGGAAACAGCGTTTGCAGATGTCTACGTATCGTAGGGATAGAGTACTAATGTTTCTTAAAACGCGATATCGCATCTCATTTCTATGTTTCATGGTAAGTTATTATATAATATGATTTGCGAAGTGTCATGTATTCCTCGTCTACACTTCAAATGAATGTAAATGCTACACTTTCATGCTAGGAAATAGCGATTGCAGATGTTTAGGTATCGTAGCAATAGATTTCTAACGCTACTTAAAACGCGTTATCGCATCTCATTTCTATGTTTCATGGAAAGATATAATATGATTTGCGAAGTGTTATGCATTCCTCGTCTACACTTCAAATGAATGTAAGTGCGACACTTCCTTGCTAGGAAATAGCGTTTGCAGATGTCTACGTATCGTAGGGATATAGTTCTAATGCTTCTTATAAAGCGATATCGTATCTCATTTCTATGTTTCATGATAAGATGTAATATTCATTGCGAAGTGTCATGCATTCCTCGTCTACGATTGAAATGGGCGTAAATGCGACACTTCCTTCCTAGGAAATAGCGTTTGCAGATGTCTACGTATCGAAGCAATAGAGTTCAAATGCTTCTTAAAACGAGATATCGCATCTCATTTCTATGTTTCATGGTAAGATATAATATGATTTGCGAAGTGTCATGTATTCCTCGTCTACACTTCAAATGATTGTAAATGCGACACTTCCTTGCTAGGAAATAGCGTTTGCAGATGTCTACGCATCGTAGGGATAGAGTTCAAATGCTTCTTAAAACGTGATATCACATCTCATATCTATGTTTCATGGTAAGATATAATATTCATTGCGAAGTGTCATGCATTCCTCGTCTACGATTGAAATGGGCGTAAATGCGACACTTCCTTGCTAGGAAATAGCGTTTGCAGATGCCTACGTATCGTAGCAATAGAGTTCTAATGCTTCTTAAAACGCGATATCGCATCTCATTACTATGTTGCATGATAAGATATAATATTCATTGTAAAGTGTTATGTATACCTCGTATTCACTTCAGAAGAATGTAAATGCGACACTTCCTTGCAAGGAAATAGCGATTGCAGATGTCTACGTATCGAAGCAATAGGGTTCAAATGCTTCTTACAACGCGATATCGCATCTCATTTCTATGTGTCATGGAAAGATATAATATGATTTGCGAAGTGTTATGTATTCCTCGTCTACACTTCAAATGAATGGAAATGCGACACTTCCTTGCTAGGAAATAGCGTTTGCAGATGTCTACGTATCGTAGGGATAGGGTTCGAATGCTTCTTAAAACGTGATATCGCATCTCATTTCTATGTTTCATGGTAAGATATAATATGATTTGCGAAGTGTCATGTATTCCTCGTCTACACTTCAAATGATTGTAAATGCGACACTTCCTTGCTAGGAAATAGCGTTTGCAGATGTCTACGTATCGTAGGGATAGAGTTCTAATGCTTCTTAAAACGTGATATCGCATCTCATTTCTATGTTTCATGGTAAGATATAATATGATTTGCGAAGTGTTATGTATTCCTCGTCTACACTTCAAATCAATGTAAATGCGACACTTCCTTGCAAGGAGATAGCGTTTGCAGATGTCTACGTATCGTAGCAATAGAGTTCTTATGCTTCTTAAAACGCGATATCGCATCTCATTTCTACGTTTCATGGTAAGATATAATATGATTTGCGAAGTGTTATGTATTCCTCGTCTACACTGCAAATGAATTTGAATGCGACACTTCCTCGCTAGCAAATAGCGTTTGCAGATGTCTACGTAACGAAGCAATAGAGTTCAAATGCTTCTTAAAACGAGATATTGCATTTCATATTTATGTTTCATGATAAGATATAATATTCATTGCGAAGTCTTGTGCATTCCTCGTATACGATTCAAATGAATGTAAATGCGACTCTTCCTCCCTAGGAAATAGCGTTTGCAGATGTCTACGTATCGTAGCAATAGAGTTCTTATGCTTCTTAAAACGCGATATCGCATCTCATTTCTATGTTTCATAGTAAGATATAATATGATTTGCGAAGTGTTATGTATTCCTCGTCTACACTTCAAATGAATGTAAATGCGACACTTCCTTGGAAGGAAATAGCGTTTGCAGATGTCTACGTATCGAAGCAATAGAGTTCAAATGCTTCTTAAAACGCGATATCGCATCTCATTTCTATGTGTCATGGAAAGATATAATATGATTTGCGAAGTGTTATGTATTCCTCGTCTACACTTCAAATGAATGTAAATGCGACACTTCCTTGCTAGGAGATAGCGTTTGCAGATGTCTACGGATCGTAGGGATAGAGTTCTAATGCTTCTTAAAACGTGATTTCGCATCTCATTTCTATGTTTCATGTTAAGATGTAATATGATTTGCGAAGTGTTATGTATTCCTCGTCTACACGTCAAATGAATGTGAATGCGACACTTCCTTGCAAGGAAATAGCGTTTGCAGATGTCTACGTAACGAAGCAATAGAGTTCAAATGCTTCTTGAAACGAGATATTGCATCTCATATTTATGTTTCATGATAAGATATAATATTCATTGCGAAGTGTTATGCATTCCTCGTCTACGATTCGAATAAATGTAAATGCGACACTTCCTTGCTAGGAAATAGCGTTTGCAGATGTTTACGTATCGTAGAAATAGAGTTCTAGTGCTTCTTAAAACGTGATATCGTATCTCATTCCTATGTTTCATGATAAGGTATAATATTCATTGCGAAGTGTTATGTAAACCTCGCATTCACTTCAAAAGTATGTAAATGCTACACTTCCTTGCTAGGAAATAGCATTTGCAGATGTCTGCGTATCGTAGCAATAAAGTTCCAATGCTTCTTAAAACACGATATCGCATCTCATTTGTATGCTTCATGGTAAGATATAATATGTTTGGCGACGTTTTATGTATTCATCGTCTACACTTCAAATGAATGTAAATGCGACACTTCCTTGCTAGGAAATAGCGTCTGCAGATGTCTACCTATCGTAGCAATAGAGTTCTAATGCTTCTTAAAACGCGATATCGCATCTCATTTCTATGTTTCATGGTAAGATATAATATGATTTGCGAAGTGTTATGTATTCTTCGTCTACACTTCAATTGAATGTAAATGCGACACTTCCTTGCAAGGAAATAGCGTTTGCAAATGTCTACGTATCGAAGCAATAGAGTTCAAATGCTTCTTAAAATGCGATATCGCATCCCATTTCTATGTTTCATGGTAAGATATAATATGATTGGCGAAGTTTTATGTATTCCTCGTCTACACTTCAAATGATTGTAAATGCGACACTTCCTTGCTAGGAAATAGCGTTTGCAGATGTCTTCGTATCGTAATGATAGAGTTCTAATGCTTCTAAAAACGTGATATCGCATCTCATTTCTATGTTTCATGATAAGGTATAATATTCATTGCGACGTGTTATGTAAACCTCGCATTCGTTTTAAAAGTATGTAAATGCTACACTTCCTTGCAAGGTAATAGCGTTTGCAGATGTCCACGTATCGTAGCAATAGAGTTCTTATGCTTCTTAAAACGATATATCGCATCCCATTACAATGTTGCACGATAAGATATAATATTCATTGTATAGTGATATGTGTACCTCGTATTCACTTCAGAAGAATGGAATTGCGACACTTCCTTGCAAGGAAATAGCGTTTACAGATGTTTACGTATCGAAGCAATAGAGTTCAAATGCTTCTTAAAACGTGATATCGCATCTCATTTCTACGTTTCATGACAAGGTATAGTATTCATTGCGAAGTGTTATGTATACCTATTATTCACTTCAAAAGAATGTGAATGCGACACTTCCTTGCAAGGAAATAGCGTTTGCAGATGTCTACGTATCGTAGCAATAGAGTTCTAATGCTTCTTAAAACGTGATATCGCATCTCACTTCTATGTTTCATGGCAAGATATAATATTCATTGCGACGTGTTACGCATTCCTCGTCTACGATTCAAATGAATGTAAATGCGACACTTCCTTGCTAGGAAATAGCGTTTGCAGATGTCTACGTATCGTTGCAATAGAGTTCTAATGCTTCTTAAAACGGGATATCGCATCTCGTTACTATGTTGCATGATAAGATATAATATTCATTGTAAAGTGTTATGTATACCTCGTATTCACTTCAGATGAATGTAAATGCGACACTTCCTTGCAAGGAAATAGCGTTTGCAGATGTCTACGTATCGTAGAAATAGAGTTCTAGTGCTTCTTAGAACGTGATATCGTATCTCATTCCTATGTTTCATGATAAGGTATAATATTCATTGCGTAGTGTTATGTAAACCTCGCATTCACTTTAAAAGTATGTAAATGCGACACTTCCTTGCAAGGAAATAGCGTTTGCAGATGTCTACGTATCGTAGCAATAGAGTTCTTATGATTCTTAAAACGCGATATCGCATTTCATTTCTATGTTTCATGGTAGGATATAATATGATTTGCGAAGTGTTATGTATTCCTCGTCTACACTTCAAATGAATGTAAATGCGACACTTCCTTGCAAGGAAATAGCGTTTGCAGATGTCTACGTATCGTAGCAATAGATTTCTAATGCTTCTTAAAACGCGATATCGCATCCCATTACTATGTTGCATGATAAGATACAATATTCATTGTAAAGTGTTATGTATACCTCGTATTCATTTAAGAAGAATGCAAATGCGACACTTCCTTGCAAGGAAATAGTGTTTGCAGATGTCTACCTATCGTAGCAACAGTGTTCTAATGCTTCTTAAAACGCGATATCGCATCTCATTTCTATGTTTCATGGTAAGAAATAATATGATTTGCGAAGTGTTATGTATTCCTCGTCTACACTTCAAATGAATCTAAATGCGACACTTCCTTGTTAGGAAATAGCGTCAGCAGATGTCTAGGTATCGTAGCAATAGAGTTCTAATGCTTCTTAAAACGCGATATCGCATCTCATTTCTATGTTTCATGGTAAGATATAATATGATTTGCGAAGTGTTATGTATTCCTCGTCTACACTTCAAATGAATGTAAATGCGACACTTCCTTGCTAGGAAATAGCGTTTGCAGATGTCTACGTATCGTAGCAATAGAGTTCTAATGCTTCTTAAAACGCGATATCGCATCTCATTACTATGTTGCATGATAAGATACAATATTCATTGTAAAGTGTTATGTATACCTCGTATTCATTTAAGAAGAATGTAAATGCGACACTTCCTTGCAAGGAAATAGTGTTTGCAGATGTCTACGAATCTAAGCAATAGAGTTCAAATGCTTCTTAAAACGAGATATCGCATCTTATATCTATGTTTCATGATAAGATATAATATTCATTGCGAAGTGTTATGCATTCTTCGTCTACGACTCAAATGAATGTAAATGCGATTCTTCCTCGCTAGCAAAAAGCGTTTCCAGATATCTACGTATCGAAGCAATAGAGTTCAAATGCTTCTTAAAACGAGATATCGCATCTCATATCTATGTTTCGTGATAAGATATAATATTCATTGCGAAGTGTTATGCATTCCTCGTCTACGATTCAAATGAATTTAATGCGACACTTCCTTGCTAGGAAATAGCGTTTGCAGATGTTTACGTATCGTAGGGATAGAGTTCTAATGATTCTTAAAACGCAATATCGCATCTCATTTCTATGTATCATGGTAAGATATAATATGATTTGCGAAGTGTTATGTATTCCTCGTCTACACTTCAAATGAATGTAAATGCGACACTTCCTTGCAAGGAAATAGCGTTTGCAGATGTCTAGGTATCGTAGCAATAGATTTCTAATGCTTCTTAAAACGCGATATCGCATCTCATTTCTATGTTTCATGGTAAGATATAATATGATTTGCGAAGTGTTATGTATTCCTCGTCTACACTTCAAATGAATGTAAATGCGACACTTCCTTGCAAGGAGATAGCGTTTGCAGATGTCTACCTATCGTAGCAATAGTGTTCTAATGCTTCTTAAAACGCGATATCGCATCTCATTTCTATGTTTCATGGTAAGATATAATATGATTTGCGAAGTGTCATGTATTCCTCGTCTACACTTCAAATGAATGTAAATGCAACACTTCCTTGCTAGGAAATAGCGTGTGCAGATGTCTAGCTATCGTAGCAATAGAGTTCTAATGCTTCTTAAAACGCGACATCGCATCCCATTTCTATGTTTCATGGTAAGATATAATACTCATTGAAAAGTGTTGTGTATACCTCGTATTCACTTCAGACGAATGTAAATGCGACACTTTCTTGCAAGGAAATAGCGTTTGCAGATGTCTACGTATCGTAGCAATAGAGTTCTTATGCTTCTTAAAACGCGATATCGCATCTCATTTCTATGTTTCATGGTAAGATATAATATGATTTGCGAAGTGTTATGTATTCCTCCTCTACACTTCAAATGAATGTTGTCACGTCCTGAGGTGCGGTTGCGCTCGCAACGGTGGCACAAAGTCGTAACCGTTCCCGAAAATAACGCGAAGTGCGTCCGGACCGGGTTCGTTGGCGTTTCGGACTCGATAAAACGATAATTAACACTAAACTTACCTTGCGAAGGCTTGATGCCGCTGTCTGATTTCTCTTTCCAGGTACCTGGAGCGCCTTGGATCCGCAACCGGGATGGCGGCGGCGTACGGCTGGAACGGAGGTACGTCTACGGGAATAAGCGTCCAGGAGGGTTGACTCCGGCTGGCAGGTATCGGCGTTTGGCCCTGACGATTGGCGACTCGTACGGGTCGTGCGGCGAAGGAAACCTCCTTCACAGGCACCAGGACTCGAACGCAGGAAATTGAGTATTCTGGTGCATCACCCACGTATTCCCGAGCGAGACGACGAATGAACTCTCTCCTCCCCGCGCGTCGTGTACGCTTTGTCGGAGGTGCAAGGCTCATCGAGAGTACTTGAACTTCGGTTGAGTACGGCGCGGCTAAGCGTTGGTTCGCTCTAGCTTACCGGGATCGACCTGGGCGCAAGATATTCTGTACACGGTAGAAGTGAGGATGGAGCAACTAAGCGCTGGTTCGCTCTAGTCGTCGAGCCTCAAGACTATCGCAGATGAGATATAGAAATAGAATAATCGCGAGCGTACCCGTGGATTAGAATTAAGGAATTGTATTCGAACTCGAATAAAGATACTTTGAATCTGGTAAAAATAAACTATATTCTATGATTTCACTATACTAGATACACTTGACTAAATTCTAAGTTACTGACTAACGATTACAATGAGAATTAGAAATAGTATAAAGTATCGAATGGACTCCGCTATGGGAGTATGGATAGAGACGAATGCATTAGAGCTAATTGCTCGTTGCGAATGAGCCTATTGCTCGGATCGAAAGTGCATCGTTCGGATGCTGGATTAGAACTCCTCGGTTCGGAGGCGAGTTCGGAACCCTTCGGTGCGGAGGTGAGATAGGAACTCTCCGGTTCGGAGGTGAGATAGGAACTCTCCGGTTCGGAGGTGAGATAGGAACTGACTCTCGGATCTCGCGTCCGCGACCTCCTCGGATCGCGCGGCGCGCGAGTCGCTGGGCCCTCGCGGTGGGGCGGACGGTCGGAGTAGGGCGGCCGCTCGGCCCTCGCGGTGGGGCGGCCGTTCGGAGTGGGGCGCGGCCCGCATTAAGCGTGAGCCGCGAGCGTCGAGTGTGCGCGCGAGTGCAACGGAACATAACCGTGCATGCATGAAATATATACATATATTCACTTAAATCTAGGTGTGTGTTGGTGTGTATGTACATAGGTGAGTAGTGTGCTTATTCTAATCCCACATGTACGAGAAGTACGTATAGGGCTTCGTGATCGCTGGGTATTCGACCCAGTATGTGTCGGAGAGCTCCTCGCCCTCGTAATACGGGGTGAAGTCCTCCCCCTCGTGTGTGGAGAGCGCGCGTGGGCGCGGCATGCTGCATCCTTCTTCCCTCTCGTACCTTTGTCTCCTTCTGTAGGGACGGCGAGTCGGCGGGTGGCCCGTGTGCAGGGGCTCCGGATACGGATGCTGGGGATGATGAGGTGGACGCCGGAGGGTGGCAGGCGGTACGCCTGACGTTACACTAGGAAATAGCGTCTGTAGATGTCTAGCTATCGTAGCAATAGTGTTCTAATGCTTCTTAAAACGCGACATCTCATCTCATTTCTATGTTTCATGGTAAGATATAATATGATTTGCGAAGTGTTATGTATTACTCGTCTACAATTCAAATGAATGAAAATGCGACACTTCCTTGCAAGGAAATAGCGTTTGCAGATGTCTAGGTATCGTAGCAATAGAGTTCTAATGCTCCTTAAAACGCGATATCGCATCTCATTTCTATGTTTCTTGGTAAGATATAATAAGATTTGCGAAGTGTTATGTATTCCTCGTCTACACTTCAAATGAATGTAAATGCGACACTTCCTTGCAAGGAGATAGCGTTTGCAAATATCTACCTATCGTAGCATTAATGTTCTAATGGTTCTTAAAACGCGATATCGCAACTCATTTCTATTTTTCGTGCTAAGATATAATATGATTTGCGAAATGTTATGTATTCCCCGTCTACACTTCAAATGAATGTAAATGCGACACTTCCTTGCAAGGAAATAGCGTTTGCAGATGTCTACGTATCGAAGCAATAGATTTCTAATGCTTCTTAAAACGCGATATCGCATCTCATTGCTATGTTGCATGATAAGATACAATATTCATTGTAAAGTGTTATGTATACCTCGTATTCACTTAAGAAGAATGTAAATGCGACACTTCCTTGCAAGGAAATATCGTTTGCAGATGTCTACGTGTCGAAGCAATAGATTTCTAGTGCTTCTTAAAACGCGATATCGCATCTCATTACTATGTTGCATGATAAGATACAATATTCACTGTAAAGTGTTATGTATACCTCGTATTCACTTAAGAAGAATGTAAATGCGACACTTTCTTGCAAGGAAATAGCGTTTGCAGATGTCTACGTATTGTAGCAATAGTGTTCTTATGCTTCTTAAAACGCGGTATCGCATCTCATTTCTATGTTTCATGGTAAGATATAATATTCATTGCGAAGTGTCATGTATTCCTCGTCTACACTTAAAATGAATGTAAATGCGACACTTCCTTGCAAGGAAATAGCGTTTGCAGATGTCGAATTATCGTAGGGATGGAGTTATAATGCTTCTTAAAACGTGATATCGCATCTCATATCTGTGTTTCAAGATAAGATATAATATTCATTGCGAAGTGTTATGCATTCCACGTCTACGATTCTAATGGATGTAAATGCGACACTTCCTTGCTAGGACATAGCGTTTGCAGATGTCTACGTATCGAAGCAATAGTGTTCAAATGCTTCTTAAAACGAGATATCGCATCTCATTTCCATGTTTCATGATAAGATGTAATATTCATTGCGAAGTGTTATGTATGTCACGTCCTGGCCCGAGAGAATTTCTCGTGTGGGAGACGGACGACACGTAGCCGAAACGCGGAACCGATCACTCGATTGTGATGGGTGCCGTGGTTCCTTTAATGGGACGCGAACACTATAAGCACACGCGGACGCGATTTAGTATGTAAATTCTCTTACCTTTCGTCGTCTTGAGCCCTCGGTTGAATTAATATTTCTGTTCCAGGTATCGCTGTTTCCTGGGATCGCCTTCCGGAATGGTAGCTGCGTAGGAGCTGCGGAACGGAAACGTCAGAGGAATGAGGCTCCAATGGCCCTGGCAGGAATGCTGATCCCGCTTGGAAGAACTGGCCGAAGAGTGAAGAGACTGGATGCGGAAGCGAGAGTCCTGGCTCGCTCTGGATTCGGTGAATTCACGCACTAATCGTCGGAGCTGATTCTTTCGACCCGCACGTCGCGTTCTTTTCGAGACGGCGCGGCACATTCAAAAGCGACCTTCGACTGACTGGATTCGAGTTGGTAAGCGGCGGTCCTCTCTATCCGTGTCGGTCCAGCAGAACGAAGATCGACTGTCACTTCGAATAGCACGGAGCTGTAGTTCCACAAGGTTTAGCGGCGGTCCTCTCTAACCAAGTAGAATTTCCAAGCAACTGTACTGATTCAAAGAGTGAATATGGTTGTATGGATACGCGAGAATAAATGAAATAAAATAGAGTCGAATGTAGGTAAAAATAAAGATATATTTTAAGTATAAAACCTGACTTACACTGATACTTTCCCTAAGCTAGATATAAGTACTTAATAAACTAGAACTTGAACTTAACTAGAAACAGAGAACACCTCGAAGAGGTGGCAGACAGCCCTAAGGCATGGAGAAGAGATTGGAATCGCGGGTACTCGGAAGGAGTCCCGGAGAAATCGAGTCGGAACGAGTGTCGGAGTATGAACTGACGATCCTGTCGCGTGCACGGGACCTCCTCGGTTCCCGTGGCGCGCGAGTCGCTGAGCCCTCGCGGTGGGGCGTACGTTCGAGTGGGGCGCGCCTCGCGGTGGGGCGGCCGGTCGGAGTGGGAGCGCTCGCGTTACGCGTGAGCCGCGAGCGTCGGATGCGCGCGGGCGTGCGTCGCTACTAATGAATTAGAATATATATATGTACGTGGGTCTTAAAATTATGTGTGTGTGTTGTTGGTGTTACAATGTGTGAGTCGTGTACTTAGAACTAGGATTCGAGTATTATCGGTATACGCATGAGAAGAGTGAATACGGGCGAATACTGGCGGGAGATTCTGGTCGTTGCTCTGGTGGTGCCTCGTATGGTGCTGGGTACGCGCGATAGCGCGGTCGGCTCGTCCATCTCCTAGGCGGATGTAGCGGATCGGCTGCCTTAGCTCGGCCAAAGGGCGGTTCGCCCGTGCGGTAGGATGCAGGTAGACGCAGGTAATTGGTTGTTGCGTGCTGCGGGAGGCGCCGGGGGGTGGAAGGCGATACGCCGGACGTTACACCTCCCCCCTTAGAAAAGGAATCTTGGCGGTGCCAAGATCTCCTGACTGGTGGGCACGACTGTGGGCGTTCCTCCGAATTTATTGCGCTGCCGGTTTGCTGCCGTAGTTCCGCCGAGTCTCTGCTCTCATTGGTGTAGCGGACTCGCTTCGCCTTTGGGGAGTGGCCTCTGTGACTGGTGAATGGACCCTCGGGGTTGATTGGCCTGTTGCTGGCACTGTCATCACTTTCATCACTAGCACTGAGTTTATTGGCACTCGCATTAATGTTTTCCGCACTAAATTCGCACTCATTCAATTGTTTATCAGTCTCTTTCTGTTTTAAACCACTCATGCGCTTACATATTTTTATCTTATTCGAATGAACAATCGTAACCTTTCCCTTAACAGATAACTTTACATTGTTGTTACCCAGAATTTCGAGTATTTTATATGGACCCACATATTGTGACTGAAATTTATGTTTGTAGGGTTCTCGCAGTAAATAAACCCACTGACCAACTTCGAATTTCTGGATATTTTGCTTACGGTCGTAGTAGTATTTTGCGCGGCGCTTTGCATTATCTAAATTCTCTTTTGCAATTCTTTGGGAACTTGTGATTTTATCATTTAAATCTATTAAATAATCTGAGTATGTTTCATTTTCTGAGATGTCCTGGAATGGATTTTCGGATGGCGTTCTCGCGATACGCCCGAATACGAGTTCATGGGGTGTGTATAATGTTCCCTCGTGTACGCTCGTATTATAGGAGAACATGGCGTACGGTAGCCATTTCTCCCAATCGCCACTGGTGTCGATGTAGTGTCTCAAATATTCTGCTAAAACATGGTGTGACCTTTCCACCGAGCCGTTCGTTTGCGGGTGGAAAGCTGTGGATTTATATTGTTTTATACGGAATTTTATGGCGATTGCTTTTATTAAACTATTGATGAAATTCGACCCTTGATCGGTCAAAATTCCTTTAGGACATCCGAACTTGCATATAAACCCGGTGATAAGGGCATCTGCTATATCGACTGCTGTGGTTTGCTTTAGCGGGATCGCGACGGAATATTTTGTGAGTAAGTCTTGGATTGTCAGGATGTTGGTGAACCCGTCGGGTGTAGTGGGAAGGGGTCCCATAACATCCATGGATATTTTATCAAATGCGCTACCTGGTGTGTCCGTTAACGTGAGAGGTTGCCGTGTCTTTACGCGAACTAATTTTTCGGTTTGACAACTTTTGCACTTACTAATGTAATTTTGGATATCGGATTTCATATTCGGCCAATAAAATCTTTCCCTAATTCGTGAATAAGTTTTGTTGACACCTTTGTGTCCGCCAACTGGTGTATCATGATTTTCTTTAATGATTTTTCCTCTATGTTGTTCTGGCGGTATGTGAATTAAGCCCTGACAAACGGTGATTTGTAGTGGAGTTTCGTAAAATAGGTCTTGGAGTATTCTTTGAACCTGAGACCAAGGGATTTTATCTAATGAGACTTGTGCCATACTAATTGATGTGATTTGGAGTTCCGATATTACGTCATACAATGAACGAAGAGTCTCTACTACCATTTGAAAATCTATTGCTCGTTTTTCGTGCTCGATTACCGGCAGTTGTATATGGTAAAAGTTTTCTACTTTAACGACTTTAGCTTTCGTAAGATTTATGTCGGACTTGTGAATGAAGAATTTTCCTGCTTTACTTAACTGGCTGGCGCCAGAATCATAAGGATGTCCAGCTTTGGTGATAAAAGTGACTAGATTATCGCGCCTAGTGGCGATAGTATCGCGCGTGAATTTAAATAAGGGTTCGTATCGAATGTGTTCGGTCGGTAACTGATCTACCGCTGTGCGAATATCTTCCGATTCGGGCGAAGGTGGAGGCGGAGGAGGAGGCGGAGGCGGCATTGTGGATTTCTTTGGACGGTAAGGCTTCGGAACTGGATCAAAAATGTCTTCGTCGGATGAGGAGATTGGATTGAGAGGACAGATTTTAGCAGGATTGCGTGATAAAGCGTCTGCGTTTAGATTTGTCTTACCGGTTTTATACACAATCTCGTAGTCGTACTCCGCTAGTTTTAGTCGCCACCTCACAAGTCGGCTGGATGGGTCTTTAACGGAATTCATCCACACCAGTGGACGATGGTCTGTTACAAGCTTGAATTGGTTCCCGTAAACATAAGGTCTGAATTGGTGCACGGCGTAGATAATTGCGAGACATTCCTTTTCTATTGTCGAATAATTCTTTTCTGCGGAATTAAGGAGTCTCGATGTATATGCGATTGGAAGGTCGCGGCCTATCGGGCCTTGACTTAAGACTGCACCGATAGCGTCTATTGATGCGTCTGTTGTAATTATAAACGGGATTTTGAAGTTCGGATACTGCAAAATAGGCGCTTCGCAGAGCGCATCTCGCAGTTGGACGAACGCGTTTTCCTGTTCGTTCCGCCAGGCGAATGGAGTATCTTTCTTTAAGAGGTTCGTAAGAGGTTTCGCAGTGTTCGAGAAATTTTGTATGAAACGCCTATAATAGCCTGCGAGTCCCAAGAATTGCTTTATTTGTTTTGGGTTCGACGGACGCGGGAAGTTTCGGACGGCGCTGACTTTGGAAGGATCCGGTTTCACGCCACTTTCACTAATGATGTGGCCCAGATAGCTAACTTCGCGACGAAGAAACTCACACTTATCGGGTTGCAGTGATAAATTTGACTCTCGAAGTTTGTTTGTGAGTTTTAGATATTTTGTGGCGTGCTCTTGGAGCGAACTGGCGTATACGACGATATCGTCCAAATATACAAATAATTCGTTACCCTGCAAGCCGGCAAGTACGCTGTCCATTAGACGTTGGAAAGTGGCGGGTGCATTTTTCAGGCCGAATGGCATACGCGTGAACTCAAAGTGTCCGTACGGTGTCGAAAACGCGGTTTTATGCGCGTCAGCGGGTTCCATTGGAATTTGGTGGAACCCGCTGGCTAAGTCGAACGTACTGAAATACTTGGCGCTTCCGAGCTGGTCCAGTATTTCAGTTATACACGGTAGCGGATATGCATCAGCAACGGACTTTTCGTTTAACGCTCTGTAATCTATAACGACTCTCCACCTTTTCTTTCCCTGTGAGTCGGCTTTTTTCGGGACGACCCAAAGAGGAGAGTTGTAGGGGGATTTCGAGTCTCGAATAACGCCATTCTGCAATAAAGTTTCGATCTGATTCCGGATCTCCTCTTTATGTGCGGGTGGAAACCGATACTGTTTCACATTTATCGGTTTGTCGTCGACAGTAGGAATTTTATGCGTTGTTGCTGTGGTATGACCCAGTTTATCGCCCTCGATGTAAAATAGATCTTGGCTCTTATCAATCAAGTCTATTACGTGATTTTTCTCTTCCTCGTTAAGATGTTCGAGCCTTAAGAGATCGATAATACGTTCGAGGCGGGATTTCACTGGCTGTGCGGATTTCGCGGCGGATTTTGTAACTTGCGCATAAGTTAGTTTCTGTTTTGCGCACGGAGAAGATCCTTGATCAGGACGTGGCGTTTTACGTGAAATTGAACGATCTAGATTTCCCTTCTGGGGATTGCCGGACGTATCGGCTGAGATTGAATTTGAATTCGACGTTCTAGAGAATGTCGTGAATAACGCGGAACTGTCTTCCTTCGAACATTTTGAAATATCGACTGGTTCCAATTCGATCGGAGGTAGAGCGATTTTTACAGTTTTATCTGTAGAGTTTATTACTCTTGTTATCACTGTATCTCCGGTAACTTTCACCAGCGCATTTCCAAAATAAATTCCTGGCGCTATATCCATGCGCGGAATTATTCCTTCGGCAAGGTGTGAATTAATTATCCGAACCTTTACCCCGATGTTCATGCGCGGTGGTACTAAGAATTGATGAAGTTTATTGAAAAAATTTTTCGCGGTTTTTCGCGGTTCTTTCGGCGGTTTCGAAGCGCGTTCCGTTTTTTCATGAAATTTCGACGATTTTTGAATTAGTGGTTTCGTTATTTCGGAGGTTTCTGGGACCGTTTTTTCTAAATTAGAATCTGGTTTAGCCCCCGACGAAACTATATCGCGGCAGAAAGGAATGGTCGTACCGTGCCATTTGATTTCCTTTTTTAGGAAGGAAATTTCTGCGTCGGCACAGAAGCCCGAGCCCAAAATTCCGTCTGGGCCTAATGGAAAATTATCGTCGACGACATTGAACGGCACGACGCGCCCGAACAAAACAATATTGACTGTCCCTACCGTGGTAACTTGCCCATTAGTAACTCCCGTAATCACGAGTGTTTCGGACGTGTCTACGCGCGCGTGTGGGGACAAAGCGGAACGTTTGATTACGTTTATTTCCGCGCCAGTATCAATCATGAATTCGGTCATCTTTAGGAGAGCGGCCGAATTCAATATGACGCTTGGAGTGTTTGTCTTGCCCGTAAGATTTACAGCTGCACCGAGTCGTTGTCTTCGGTGGCTGGGTCGTTCGTCGCGAGAGATCTGATATTGCGATTGGCCTCGCGTCCTGTCTCGCGGCGTGGCGGGAGGCCATTCCCGTTTCCCGACTGCCTAATATTATTATTAAATTGTCTTCGGCGACATTCTTCTATTTCGTGACCCTCGCTTTTGCAATATCTGCAAAACTTAGTTCGCGGCGCGATCGGTCGTGGATTTTCGTAACCGGCTCTATTCATAGGAGTTTCGCGAGGGGTAGCGAGGTACGATGTATTCGGCGCTTGCCGCGGTGGCGCTAACCTGAGCCGACAATCTCTGGCGTAATGCCCGGAGTTATTGCATTTCGAGCAAATAACATTGTCGCGGTTGGATCTAGGTTCTACGCGCGAACGAGATTTTGATAATCGCTCCCGGTCTAGTTCGTGGCGCTTGTATAGCTCGCGGGCGCGTGTGAACGCTTCCTGCGGTGAATGAACCTGGTTTACGGGGAACGGAATTCGAATGTCTGGAATCAACCCGTCAATGAAGCAACGTAATGTAAGCTCTTCAACGTCTGAAGAGCTTCGCGACGCGTACGGCGAAAGTCGCTCGCAGTCAACGATTGCGGATCTCAGATCTTTTACTCTACTAATGTAATCGAGTATGTGTTCATCCTCCCTCATAAATATGTTAGTGAGCTGTCCGCGATAGTGATCCGCGGATCGTAAGGTGCTGAAGGTTTGCCTGTGTATGTCCGTTAACTCTAAAATTGAACTACATTGTTCGTCCTCGAGGGCTGAGTACGCGCGTCCCTTTAATTTTCCCTTAACTAGACGCGTGAAAGTCCGTTCGCAGCCGTTGGGTATTAGGTCATACGCGCGTTTACAGGCTCGCGTAAACTGTAGAACGGGAATATTTTCACCGTCGAAGTGAGGAACGGCTTCCAATGCCTGTTTTAAAGACAATTCATCGTGACCATTTCCGAGATCGGCTTGCGCGCTCTGTGGCGTAGTGTAATCTAATCGCGGTAATTCGAGAGAAGCGGTATCGTTACGCGTTATGGTTTGAGATCGGCGGACGGCGTCTAACTCGCGGCGAAGTTCCTCGATCTGTTGCATTAACAGAAGGGTGTTATCGGCGGATTTATCACCTACACTAGCGTCGGCGGTTCTTGGAAGCGGTTCGGCGAACGCGTCTTGGAAATCGATAGCGCGTGAGACAGGGTGATTCTTTTCGGCGTCGGTATTCGTGGCTGTACCGCGCGGCGGCTGGTGGCGTGTCTTAACTGGCGTTCGCGTCGCCATAGCTGGTCGCGTATTCGAACTAGCAGAATTTCTAGAGAAACGCGAATCTATCCCACCGCTGTCACCAAATTCGTGTCACGTCCTGGCCCGAGAGAATTTCTCGTGTGGGAGACGGACGACACGTAGCCGAAACGCGGAACCGATCACTCGATTGTGATGGGTGCCGTGGTTCCTTTAATGGGACGCGAACACTATAAGCACACGCGGACGCGATTTAGTATGTAAATTCTCTTACCTTTCGTCGTCTTGAGCCCTCGGTTGAATTAATATTTCTGTTCCAGGTATCGCTGTTTCCTGGGATCGCCTTCCGGAATGGTAGCTGCGTAGGAGCTGCGGAACGGAAACGTCAGAGGAATGAGGCTCCAATGGCCCTGGCAGGAATGCTGATCCCGCTTGGAAGAACTGGCCGAAGAGTGAAGAGACTGGATGCGGAAGCGAGAGTCCTGGCTCGCCCTGGATTCGGTGAATTCACGCACTAATCGTCGGAGCTGATTCTTTCGACCCGCACGTCGCGTTCTTTTCGAGACGGCGCGGCACATTCAAAAGCGACCTTCGACTGACTGGATTCGAGTTGGTAAGCGGCGGTCCTCTCTATCCGTGTCGGTCCAGCAGAACGAAGATCGACTGTCACTTCGAATAGCACGGAGCTGTAGTTCCACAAGGTTAAGCGGCGGTCCTCTCCAACCAAGTAGAATTTCCAAGCAACTGTACTGATTCAAAGAGTGAATATGGTTGTATGGATACGCGAGAATAAATGAAATAAAATAGAGTCGAATGTAGGTAAAAATAAAGATATATTTTAAGTATAAAACCTGACTTACACTGATACTTTCCCTAAGCTAGATATAAGTACTTAATAAACTAGAACTTGAACTTAACTAGAAACAGAGAACACCTCGAAGAGGTGGCAGACAGCCCTAAGGCATGGAGAAGAGATTGGAATCGCGGGTACTCGGAAGGAGTCCCAGAGAAATCGAGTCGGAACGAGTGTCGGAGTATGAACTAACGATCCTGTCGCGTGCACGGGACCTCCTCGGTTCCCGTGGCGCGCGAGTCGCTGAGCCCTCGCGGTGGGGCGAACGTTCGAGTGGGGCGCGCCTCGCGGTGGGGCGGCCGGTCGGAGTGGGGCGCTCGCGTTACGCGTGAGCCGCGAGCGTCGAATGCGCGCGGGCGCGCGTCGCTACTTATGAATTAGAATATATATATGTACGTCGGTCTTAAAATTATATGTGTGTGTTGTTGGTGTTACAATGTGTGAGTCGTGTACTTAGAACTAGGATTCGAGTATTATCGGTATACGCATGAGAAGAGTGAATACGGGCGAATACTGGCGGGAGATTCTGGTCGTTGCTCTGATGGTGCCTCGTATGGTGCTGGATACGCGCGATAGCGCGGTCGGCTCGTCCATCTCCTAGGCGGATTTAGCGGATCGGCTGCCTTAGCTCGGCCAAAGGGCGGTTCGCCCGTGCGGTAGGATGCAGGTAGAAGCAGGTAATTGGTTGTTGCGTGCTGCGGGAGGCGCCGGGGGGTGGAAGGCGATACGCCGGACGTTACACATGACACTTCGCAAATCACATTATATCTTACCATGAAACAGAGAAATGAGAGGCGATATCGCGTTTTAAGAAGCATTAGAAATCTATTGCTACGATACGTAGACATCTGCAAACGCTAATTCCTAGCGAGGAAGTGTCGCATTTACATTCATTTGAAGTGTAGACGAGGAATACATGACAATTCCCAAATCATATTATATCTTACCATGAAACATAGAAATGAGATGCGATATCGCGTTTTAAGAAGCATTAGAAATCTATTGCTACGATACGTAGACATCTGCAAACGCTATTTCCTTGCTAGGAAGTGTCGCATTTACATTCATTTGAAGTGTCGACGAGGAATACATGACACTTCGCAAATCATATTATATCTTAACATGAAACATAGAAATGAGATGCGATTTCGCGTTTTAAGAAGCATTAGAACACTATTGCCACGATAGGTAGACATTTGCAAACGCTATTTCCTTGCAGAGAAGTGTCCCATTTACATTCATTTGAAGTGTAGAGGAGGAATACAGAACACTTAGCAAATCATATTACATCTTACCATGAAACATAGAAATGAGATGCGATATCGCGTTTTAAGAAGCATTAGAAATTAATTGCTACGATACGTAGACATCTGCAAACGCTATTTCCTTGCTAGGAAGTGTCGCATTTACATTCATTTGAAGTGTAGACGAGGAATACATGACACTTCGCAAATCATATTATATCTTAACATGAAACATAGAAATGAGATGCGATATCGCGTTTTATGAATCATAAGATCTCTATTGCTACGAAACGTAGCCATCTGCAAACGCTATTTCCTTGCAAGGAAGTGTCGCATTTACATTCATTTGAAGTGTAGACGGGGAATACATCACACTTCGCAAATCATATTATATCTTACCATGAAACATAGAAATGAGATGCGATATCGCGTTTTAAGAAGCATTAGATATCTATTGCTACGATACGTGGACATCTGCAGACGCTATTTCCTTGCAAGGAAGTGTCGCATTTACATTCATTTGAAGTGTGGACGAGGAATACATAACAGTTCGCAAATCATATTATATCTTACCATGAAACATAGAAATGAGATGCGATATCGCGTTTTAAGAAGCATTAGAACTCTATTGCTACGATACCTAGACATCTGCAGACGCTATTTCCTAGCAAGGAAGTGTCGCATTTACATTCATTTGAATCGTAGACGAGGAATGCATAACACTTCGCAATGAATATAATATCTTATCATGAAACATAGATATGAGATGCGATATCTCGTTTTAAGAAGCATTTGAACTCTATTGCTTCGATACGTAGACATCTGCAAACGCTATTTCCTTGCAAGGAAGTGTCGCATTTACATTCATTTGAAGTGTAGATGAGGAATACGTAACACTTCGCAAATCATATTATATCTTACCATGAAACATAGAAATGAGATGCGATATCGCGTTTTAAGAAGCATTAGAAATCTATTGCTACGATACGTAGACATCTGGAAACGCTATTTCCTAGCGAGGAAGTATCGCATTCACATTCATTTGAAGTGTAGACGAGGAATACATAACACTTCGCAAATCATGTTATATCTTACCATGAAACATAGAAATGAGATGCGATATCGCGTTTTTAAGAATCATATGAACTCTATTGCTACGATACGTCGACATCTGCAAACGCTATTTCCTTGCAAGGAAGTGTCGCATTTACTTTCATTTGAATCGTAGACGAGGAATGCATAACACTTCGCAGTGAATATTATATCTTATCATGAAACATAGATATGAGATGCAATATCTCGTTTTAAGAAGCATTAGAACTCTATTGCTACGATACGTAGACATCTGCAAACGCTATTCCCTAGCGAGGAAGTGTCGCATTCACATTCATTTGAAGTGTAGACGAGGAATACATAACACTTCGCAAATCATATTATATCTTACCATGAAACATAGAAATGAAATGGAATATCGCGTTTTAAGAATCATAAGAACTCTATTGCTACGATACGTAGACATCTGCAAACGCTATTTCCTTGCAAGAAAGTGTCGCATTTACATTCATTTGAATCGTAGACGAGGAATGCATAACACTCCGCAATGAATATTATATCTTATTATGAAACATAGATATGAGATGCAATATCTAGTTTTAAGAAGCATTTGAACTCTATTGCTTCGATACGTAGACATCCGCAAACGCTATTTCCTAGCGAGGAAGTGTCGCATTCACATTCATTTGAAGTGTAGACGAGGAATACATAACACTTCGCAAATCATATTACATCTTACCATGAAACGTAGAAATGAGATGCGATATCGCGTTTTAAGAAGCATTAGAACTCTATTGCTACGATACCTAGACATCTGCAGACGCTATTTCCTAACAAGGAAGTGTCGCATTTACATTCATTTGAAGTGTAGACGATGAATACATGACACTTCGCAAATCATATTATATCTTACCATGAAACATAGAAATGGGGTGCGATATCGCGTTTTAAGAAGTATTAGAAAGCTATTGCTACGATACTTAGACATCTGCAAACGCTATTTCCTTGCAAGGAAGTGTCGCATTTACTTTCATTTGAATCGTAGACGAGGAATGCATAACACTTCGCAATGAATATTATATCTTATCATGAAACATAGATATGAGATGCGATATCTCGTTTTAAGAAGCATTTGAACTCTATTGCTTCGATACGTAGACATCTGCAAACGCTATTTCCTTGCAAGGAAGTGTCGCATTTACATTCATTTGAAGTGTAGATGAGGAATACGTAACACTTCGCAAATCATATTATATCTTACCATGAAACATAGAAATGAGATGCGATATCGCGTTTTAAGAAGCATTAGAAATCTATTGCTACGATACGTAGACATCTGGAAACGCTATTTCCTAGCGAGGAAGTATCGCATTCACATTCATTTGAAGTGTAGACGAGGAATACATAACACTTCGCAAATCATGTTATATCTTACCATGAAACATAGAAATGAGATGCGATATCGCGTTTTAAGAATCATATGAACTCTATTGCTACGATACGTCGACATCTGCAAACGCTATTTCCTTGCAAGGAAGTGTCGCATTTACTTTCATTTGAATCGTAGACGAGGAATGCATAACACTTCGCAAATCATATTATATCTTACCATGAAACATAGAAATGAGATGCGATATCGCGTTTTAAGAAGCATTAGAAATCTATTGCTACGATACGTAGACATCTGGAAACGCTATTTCCTAGCGAGGAAGTATCGCATTCACATTCATTTGAAGTGTAGACGAGGAATACATAACACTTCGCAAATCATGTTATATCTTACCATGAAACATAGAAATGAGATGCGATATCGCGTTTTAAGAATCATATGAACTCTATTGCTACGATACGTCGACATCTGCAAACGCTATTTCCTTGCAAGGAAGTGTCGCATTTACTTTCATTTGAATCGTAGACGAGGAATGCATAACACTTCGCAGTGAATATTATATCTTATCATGAAACATAGATATGAGATGCAATATCTCGTTTTAAGAAGCATTAGAACTCTATTGCTACGATACGTAGACATCTGCAAACGCTATTCCCTAGCGAGGAAGTGTCGCATTCACATTCATTTGAAGTGTAGACGAGGAATACATAACACTTCGCAAATCATATTATATCTTACCATGAAACATAGAAATGAAATGGAATATCGCGTTTTAAGAATCATAAGAACTCTATTGCTACGATACGTAGACATCTGCAAACGCTATTTCCTTGCAAGAAAGTGTCGCATTTACATTCATTTGAATCGTAGACGAGGAATGCATAACACTCCGCAATGAATATTATATCTTATTATGAAACATAGATATGAGATGCAATATCTAGTTTTAAGAAGCATTTGAACTCTATTGCTTCGATACGTAGACATCCGCAAACGCTATTTCCTAGCGAGGAAGTGTCGCATTCACATTCATTTGAAGTGTAGACGAGGAATACATAACACTTCGCAAATCATATTACATCTTACCATGAAACGTAGAAATGAGATGCGATATCGCGTTTTAAGAAGCATTAGAACTCTATTGCTACGATACCTAGACATCTGCAGACGCTATTTCCTAACAAGGAAGTGTCGCATTTACATTCATTTGAAGTGTAGACGATGAATACATGACACTTCGCAAATCATATTATATCTTACCATGAAACATAGAAATGGGGTGCGATATCGCGTTTTAAGAAGTATTAGAAAGCTATTGCTACGATACGTAGACATCTGCAAACGCTATTTCCTTGCAAGGAAGTGTCGCATTTACATTCATTTGAAGTGTAGATGAGGAATACGTAACACTTCGCAAATCATATTATATCTTACCATGAAACATAGAAATGGGGTGCGATATCGCGTTTTAAGAAGCATTAGAAATCTATTGCTACGATACGTAGACATCTGGAAACGCTATTTCCTAGCGAGGAAGTATCGCATTCACATTCATTTGAAGTGTAGACGAGGAATACATAACACTTCGCAAATCATGTTATATCTTACCATGAAACATAGAAATGAGATGCGATATCGCGTTTTAAGAATCATATGAACTCTATTGCTACGATACGTCGACATCTGCAAACGCTATTTCCTTGCAAGGAAGTATCGCATTTACTTTCATTTGAATCGTAGACGAGGAATGCATAACACTTCGCAGTGAATATTATATCTTATCATGAAACATAGATATGAGATGCAATATCTCGTTTTAAGAAGCATTAGAACACTATTGCTACGATACCTAGACATCTGCAGACGCTATTTCCTAGCAAGGAAGTGTCGCATTTACATTCATTTGAAGTGTAGACGAGGAATACATGACACTTCGCATATCATATTATATCTTATCATGAAACATAGAAATGAGATGCGATATCGCGTTTTAGGAAGCATTAGAAAGCTATTGCTACGATACGTAGACATCTGCAAACGCTATTTCCTAGCGAGGAAGTGTCGCGTTCACATTCATTTGAAGTGTAGACGAGGAATACATAACACTTCGCAAATCATATTATATCTTACCATGAAACATAGAAATGAGATGCGATAACGCGTTTTATGAATCATAAGAACTCTATTGCTACGATACGTAGACATCTGCAAACGCTATTTCCTTGCAAGGAAGTGTCGCATTTACATTCATTTGAATCGTAGACGAGGAATGCCTAACACTTCGCAATGAATATTATATCTTATCATGAAACATAGATATGAGATGCAATATCTCGTTTTGAGAAGCATTTGAACTTTATTGCTTCGATACGTAGACATCTGCAAACGGTATTTCCTTGCAAGGAAGTGTCGCATCTACATTCATTTGAAGTGTAGACGAGGAATACATAACACTTCGCAAATCATATTATGTCTTCCCATGAAACATAGAAATGAGATGCGATATCGCGTTTTAAGGAGCATTAGAACCCTATTGCTGCGATACGTAGACAACTGCAAACGCTATTTCCTTGCAAGGAAGTGTCGCATTTACATTCATTTGAATCGTATACGAGGAATGCATAACACTTCGCAATGAATATTATATCTTATCATGAAACATAGTGTAACGTCCGGCGTATCGCCTTCCACCCCCCGGCGCCTCCCGCAGCACGCAACTACCTATTACCTGCGTCTACCTGCATCCTACCGCACGGGCGAACCGCCCTTTGGCCGAGCTAAGGCAGCCGATCCGCTACATCCGCCTAGGAGATGGACGAGCCGACCGCGCTATCGCGCGTACCCAGCACCATACGAGGCACCACCAGAGCAACGACCAGAATCTCCCGCCAGTATTCGCCCGTATTCACTCTTCTCATGCGTATACCGATAATACTCGAATCCTAGTTCTAAGTACACGACTCACACATTGTAACACCAACAACACACACACATAATTTTAAGACCGACGTACATATATATATTCTAATTCATTAGTAGCGACGCGCGCATCCGACGCTCGCGGCTCACGCGTAACGCGAGCGCTCCCACTCCGACCGGCCGCCCCACCGCGAGGCGCGCCCCACTCGAACGTACGCCCCACCGCGAGGGCTCAGCGACTCGCGCGCCACGGGAACCGAGGAGGTCCCGTGCACGCGACAGGATCGTCAGTTCATACTCCGACACTCGTTCCGACTCGATTTCTCCGGGACTCCTTCCGAGTACCCGCGATTCCAATCTCTTCTCCATGCCTTAGGGCTGTCTGCCACCTCTTCGACGTGTTCTCTGTTTCTAGTTAAGTTCAAGTTCTAGTTTATTAAGTACTTATATCTAGCTTAGGGAAAGTATCAGTGTAAGTCAGGTTTTATACTTAAAATATATCTTTATTTTTACCTACATTCGACTCTATTTTGTTTCATTTATTCTCGCGTATCCATACAACCATATTCACTCTTTGAATCAGTACAGTTGCTTGGAAATTCTACTTGGTTAGAGAGGACCGCCGCTTAACCTTGTGGAACTACAGCTCCGTGCTATTCGAAGTGACAGTCGATCTTCGTTCTGCTGGACCGACACGGATAGAGAGGACCGCCGCTTACCAACTCGAATCCAGTCAGTCGAAGGTCGCTTTTGAATGTACCGCGCCGTCTCGAAAAGAACGCGACGTGCGGGTCGAAAGAATCAGCTCCGACGATTAGTGCGTGAATTCACCGAATCCAGGGCGAGCCAGGACTCTCGCTTCCGCATCCAGTCTCTTCACTCTTCGGCCAGTTCTTCCAAGCGGGATCAGCATTCCTGCCAAGGCCATTGGAGCCTCATTCCTCTGACGTTTCCGTTCCGCAGCTCCTACGCAGCTACCATTCCGGAAGGCGATCCCAGGAAACAGCGATACCTGGAACAGAAATATTAATTCAACCGAGGGCTCAAGACGACGAAAGGTAAGAGAATTTACATACTAAATCGCGTCCGCGTGTGCTTATAGTGTTCGCGTCCCATTAAAGGAACCACGGCACCCATCACAATCGAGTGATCGGTTCCGCGTTTCGGCTACGTGTCGTCCGTATCCCACAAGAGAAATTCTCTCGGGCCAGGACGTGACAATAGATATGAGATGCAATATCTCGTTTTAAGAAGCATTTGAACTCTATTGCTACGATACCTAGACATCTGCAGACGCTATTTCCTAGCAAGGAAGTGTCGCATTTACATTCATTTGAAGTGTAGACGAGGAATACATAAAACTTCGCAAATCATATTACATATTACCATGAAACATAGAAATTAGATGCGATTTCGCGTTTTAAGAAGAATTAGAGAGCTATTGCTACGATACGTAGACATCTGCAAACGCTATTTCCTTACAAGGAAGTGTCGCATTTACTTTCATTTGAATCGTAGACGAGGAATGCATATCACTTCGCACTGAATATTATATCTTATCAAGAAACATAGATATGAGATGCAATATCTCGTTTTAAGAAGCATTTGAACTCTATTGCTTCGATACGTAGACATCTTCAAACGCTATTTCCTTGCAAGGAAGTGTCGCATTTACATTCATTTGAAGTGTAGAAGAGGAATACATAACACTTCGCAAATCATATTATATATTACCATGAAACATAGAAATGAGATGCGATTTCGCGTTCTAAGAAGCATCAGAAATCCATTGCTACGATACGTAGACATCTGCAAACGCTATTTCCTTGCAAGGAAGTGTCGCATTTACATTCATTTGATGTGTAGACGAGGAATACATAACACTTAGCAAATCATATTACATCTTACCATGAAACATAGAAATGAGATGCGATATCGCGCTTTAAGAAGCATTAGAAATCTATTGCTACGATACGTAGACATCTGCAAACGCTAATTCCTAGCGAGGAAGTGTCGCATTCACATTCATTTGAAGTGTAAACGAGGAATGCATAACACTTCGCAATGAATATTATATCTTATCATGAAACATAGATATGAGATGCAATAAGTCGTTTTAAGAAGCATTAGAACCCTATTGCTACGATACGTAGACAATTGCAAACGCTATTTCCTTGCAAGGAAGTGTCGCATTTACATTCATTTGATTCGTATACGAGGAATGCATAACACTTCGCAATGAATATTATATCCTATCATGAAACATAGATATGAGATGCAATATCTCGTTTTAAGAAGCATTTGAACTCTATTGCTACGATACCTAGACATCTGCAGACGCTATTTCCTAGCAAGGAAGTGTCGCATTTACATTCATTTGAAGTGTAGACGAGGAATACATGACACTTCGCAAATCATATTATATCTTACCATGAAACATAGAAATGAGATGCTATATCTCGTTTTAAGAAGCATTTGAACTCTATTGCTACGATACCTAGATATCTGCAGTCGCTATTTCCTAGCAAGGAAGTGTCGCATTTACATTCATTTGAAGTGTAGACGAGGAATACATAAAACTTCGCAAATCATATTATATATTACCATGAAACATAGAAATGAGATGCGATTTCGCGTTTTAAGAAGAATTAGAGAGCTATTGCTACGATACGTAGACATCTGCAAACGCTATTTCCTTGCAAGGAAGTGTCGCATTTACTTTCATTTGAATCGTAGACGAGGAATGCATATCACTTCGCACTGATTATTATATCTTATCAAGAAACATAGATATGACATGCAATATCTCGTTTTAAGAAGCATTTGAACTCTATTGCTTCGATACGTAGACATCTTCAAACGCTATTTCCTTGCAAGGAAGTGTCGCATTTACATTCATTTGAAGTGTAGACGAGGAATACATAACACTTCGCAAATCATATTATATGTTACCATGAAACATAGAAATGAGATGCGATTTCGCGTCCTAAGAAGCATCAGAAATCCATTGCTACGATACGTAGACATCTGCAATCGCTATTTCCTTGCAAGGAAGTGTCGCATTTACATTCATTTGATGTGTAGACGAGGAATACATAACACTTAGCAAATCATATTACATCTTAACATGAAACATAGAAATGAGATGCGATATTGCGCTTTAAGAAGCTTTAGAAATCTATTGCTACGATACGCAGACATCTGCAAACGCTAATTCCTAGCGAGGAAGTGTCGCATTTACATTCATTTGAAGTGTAGACGAGGAATACATAACACTTCGCAAATCATATTATATATTACCATGAAACATAGAAATGAGATGCGATGTCGCGTTTTAAGAAGCATTAGAACACTATTGCCACGATAGGTAGACATTTGCAAACGCTATTTCCTTGCAAAGAAGTGTCCCATTTACATTCATTTGAAGTGTCGAGGAGGAATACAGAGCACTTAGCAAATCATATTACATCCTACCATGAAACATAGAAATGAGATGCGATATCGCGCTTTAAGAAGAATTAGAAATATATTGCTACGATACGTAGACATCTGCAAACGCTAATTCCTAGCGAGGAAGTGTCGCATTCACATTCATTTGAAGTGTAGAAGAGGAATACATGACACTTCGCAAATCATATTATATCTTACCATGAAACAGAGAAATGAGAGGCGATATCGCGTTTTAAGAAGCATTAGAAATCTATTGCTAGGATACGTAGACATCTGCAATCGCTATTTCTTTGCAAGGAAGTGTCGCATTTACATTCATTTGAATCGTAGACGAGGAATGCATGACACTTCGCAATGAATATTATATCTTATCATGAAATATAGAAATGAGATGCGATATCGCGTTTTAAGAAGCATTAGAAAGCTATTGTTACGATACGTAGACATCTGCAAACGCTATATCCTTGCAAGGAAATGTCGCATTTACGTTCATTTGAATCGTAGACGAGGAATGCATAGCACTTCGCAATGAATATTATATCTTATAATGAAACATAGAAATGAGATGCCATATCGCGTTTTAAGAAGCATTAGAACTCTATTGCTACGATACCTAGACATCTGCAGACGCTATTTCCTTGCAAGGAAGTGTCGCATTTACATTCATTTGAAGTGTAGACGAGGAATACACAACACTTCGCAAATCATATTATTTATTACCATGAAACATAGAAATGAGATGCGATTTCGCGTTTTAAGAAGCATTAGAACACTATTGCCACGATAGGTAGACATTTGCAAACGCTATTTCCTCGCAGAGAAGTGTCCCATTTACATTCACTTGAAGTGTACAGGAGCAATACAGAACACTTAGCAAATCTTATTACATCTTACCATGAAACATAGAAATGAGATGCGATATCGCGCTTTAAGAAGAATTAGAAATATATTGCTACGATACGTAGACATCTGCAAACGCTATTTCCTTGCTAGGAAGTGTCGCATTTACATTCATTTGAAGTGTAGACGAGGAATACATGGCACTTCGCAAATCATATTATATCTTAACATGAAACATAGAAATGAGATGCGATTTCGCGTTTTAAGAAGCATTAGAACACTATTGCCACGATAGGTAGACATTTGCAAACGCTATTTCCTTGCAGAGAAGTGTCCCATTTACATTCATTTGAAGTGTAGAGGAGGAATACAGAACACTTAGCAAATCATATTACATCTTACCATGAAACATAGAAATGAGATGCGATATCGCGTTTTAAGAAGCATTAGAAATCTATTTCTACGATACGTAGACATCTGCAAACGCTATTTCTTTGCAAGGAAGTGTCGCAATTACATTCATTTGAAGTGTAGACGAGGAATACATAACACTTCGCAAATCATATTATATCTTACCATGAAACATAGAAATGAGATGCGATATCGCGTTTTAAGAATCATAAGATCTCTATTGCTACGATACGTAGCCATCTGCAAACGCTATTTCCTTGCAAGGAAGTGTCGCATTTACATTCATTTGAAGTGTAGACGGGGAATACATCACACTTCGCAAATCATATTATATCTTACCATGAAACATAGAAATGAGATGCGATATCGCGTTTTAAGAAGCATTAGATATCTATTGCTACGATACGTGGATATCTGCAGACGCTATTTCCTTGCAAGGAAGTGTCGCATTTACATTCATTTGAAGTGTAGACGAGGAATACATAACAGTTCGCAAATCATATTATATCTTACCATGAAACATAGAAACGAGATGCGATATCGCGTTTTAAGAAGCATTAGAACTCTATTGCTACGATACCTAGACATCTGCAGACGCTATTTCCTAGCAAGGAAGTGTCGCATTTACATTAATTTGAATCGTAGACGAGGAATGCATAACACTTCGCAATGAATATAATATCTTATCATGAAACATAGATATGAGATGCAATATCTCGTTTTAAGAGGCATTTGAACTCTATTGCTTCGATACGTAGACATCTGCAAGCGCTATTTCCCTGCAAGGAAGTGTCGCATTTACATTCATTAGAAGTGTAGACGAGGAATACATAACACTTCGCAAATCATATTATATCTTACCATGAAACATAGAAATGAGATGCGATATCGCGTTTTAAGGAGCATTAGAACTCTATTGCTACGATACGTAGACATCTGCAAACGCTATTCCCTAGCGAGGAAGTGTCGCATTCACATTCATTTGAAGTGTAGACGAGGAATACATAGCACTTCGCAAATCATATTATATCTTACCATGAAACATAGAAATGAAATGGAATATCGCGTTTTAAGAATCATAAGAACTCTATTGCTACGATACGTAGACATCTGCAAACGCTATTTCCTTGCAAGAAAGTGTCGCATTTACATTCATTTGAATCGTAGACGAGGAATGCATAACACTCCGCAATGAATATTATATCTTATTATGAAACATAGATATGAGATGCAATATCTAGTTTTAAGAAGCATTTGAACTCTATTGCTTCGATACGTAGACATCCGCAAACGCTATTTCCAAGCGAGGAAGTGTCGCATTCACATTCATTTGAAGTGTAGACGAGGAATACATAACACTTCGCAAATCATATTACATCTAACCATGAAACGTAGAAATGAGATGCGATATCGCGTTTTAAGAAGCATTAGAACTCTATTGCTACGATACCTAGACATCTGCAGACGCTATTTCCTAACAAGGAAGTGTCGCATTTACATTCATTTGAAGTGTAGACGATGAATACATGACACTTCGCAAATCATATTATATCTTACCATGAAACATAGAAATGGGGTGCGATATCGCGTTTTAAGAAGTATTAGAAAGCTATTGCTACGATACGTAGACATCTGCAAACGTTATTTCCTTGCAAGGAAGTGTCGCATTTACTTTCATTTGAATCGTAGACGAGGAATGCATAACACTTCGCAATGAATATTATATCTTATCATGAAACATAGATATGAGATGCAATATCTCGTTTTAAGAAGCATTTGAACTCTATTGCTTCGATACGTAGACATCTGCAAACGCTATTTCCTTGCAAGGAAGTGTCGCATTTACATTCATTTGAAGTGTAGATGAGGAATACGTAACACTTCGCAAATCATATTATATCTTACCATGAAACATAGAAATGAGATGCGATATCGCGTTTTAAGAAGCATTAGAAATCTATTGCTACGATACGCAAACATCTGGAAACGCTATTTCCTAGCGAGGAAGTATCGCATTCACATTCATTTGAAGTGTAGACGAGGAATACATAACACTTCGCAAATCGTGTTATATCTTACCATGAAACATAGAAATGAGATGCGATATCGCGTTTTAAGAATCGTATGAACTCTATTGCTACGATACGTAGACACCTGCAAACGCTATTTCCTTGCAAGGAAGTGTCGCAATTACATTCATTTGATGTGTAGACGAGGAATACATAACACTTCGCAAATCATATTATATCTTACCATGAAACATAGAAATGAGATGCGATATCGCGTTTTAAGAATCGTAAGATCTCTATTGCTACGATACGTAGCCATCTGCAAACGCTATTTCCTTGCAAGGAAGTGTCGCATTTACATTCATTTGAAGTGTAGACGCGGAATACGTAACACTTCGCAATTCATATTATATGTTACCATGAAACATAGAAATGAGATGCGATTTCGCGTCCTAAGAAGCATCAGAAATCCATTGCTACGATACGTAGACATCTGCAAACGCTATTTCCTTGCAAGGAAGTGTCGCATTTACATTCATTTGATGTGTAGACGAGGAATACATAACACTTAGCTAATCATATTACATCTTACAATGAAACATAGAAATGAGATGCGATATCGCGCTTTAAGAAGCATTAGAATTCTATTGCTACGATACGTAGACATCTGCAAACGCTAATTCCTAGCGAGGAAGTGTCGCATTCACATTCATTTGAGGTGTAAACGAGGAATGCATAACACTTCGCAATGAATATTATATCTTATCATGAAACATAGATATGAGATGCAATAAGTCGTTTTAAGAAGCATTTGAACTTTATTGCTTCGATACGTAGACATCTGCAAACGCTATTTCCTTGCAAGGAAGTGTCGCATTTACATTCATTTGATTCGTATACGAGGAATGCATAACACTTCGCAATGAATATTATATCCTATCATGAAACATAGATATGAGATGCAATATCTCGTTTTAAGAAGCATTTGAACTCTATTGCTACGATACCTAGACATCTGCAGACGCTATTTCCTAGCAAGGAAGTGTCGCATTTACATTCATTTGAAGTGTAGACGAGGAATACATGACACTTCGCAAATCATATTATATCTTACCATGAAACATAGAAATGGGATGCAATATCTCGTTTTAAGAAGCATTTGAACTCTATTGCTACGATACCTAGATATCTGCAGACGCTATTTCCTAGCAAGGAAGTGTCGCATTTACATTCATTTGAAGTGTAGACGAGGAATACATAACACTTCGCAAATCATATTATATATTACCATGAAACATAGAAATGAGATGCGATTTCGCGTTTTAAGAAGCATTAGAACACTATTGCCACGATAGGTAGACATTTGCAAACGCTATTTCCTTGCAAAGAAGTGTCCCATTTACATTCATTTGAAGTGTCGAGGAGGAATACAGACCCCCTAGCAAATCATATTACATCTTACCATGAAACATAGAAATGAGATGCGATATCGCGCTTTAAGAAGAATTAGAAATATATTGCTACGATACGTAGACATCTGCAAACGCTAATTCCTAGCGAGGAAGTGTCGCATTCACATTCATTTGAAGTGTAGAAGAGGAATACATGACACTTCGCAAATCATATTATATCTTACCATGAAACAGAGAAATGAGAGGCGATATCGCGTTTTAAGAAGCATTAGAAATCTATTGCTACGATACCTAGACATCTGCAGACGCTATTTCCTTGCAAGGAAGTGTCGCATTTACATTCATTTGAAGTGTAGACGAGGAATACATAACACTTCGCAAATCATATTATATATTACCATGAAACATAGAAATGAGATGCGATTTCGCGTTTTAAGAAGCATTAGAACACTATTGCCACGATAGGTAGACATTTGCAAACGCTATTTCCTCGCAGAGAAGTGTCCCATTTACATTCATTTGAAGTGTAGAGGAGCAATACAGAACACTTAGCAAATCTTATTACATCTTACCATGAAACATAGAAATGAGATGCGATATCGCGCTTTAAGAAGAATTAGAAATATATTGCTACGATACGTAGACATCTGCAAACGCTAATTCCTAGCGAGGAAGTGTCGCATTTACATTCATTTGAAGTGTAGACGAGGAATACATAACACTTCGCAAATCATATTATATCTTACCATGAAACATACAAATGAGATGCGATATCGCGTTTTAAGAATCATGAGAACTCTATTGCTACGATACGTAGACATCTGCAAACGCTATTTCCTTGCAAGGAAGTGTCGCATTTACATTCATTTGAAGTGTAGTCGAGGAATACATGACAATTCCCAAATCATATTATATCTTACCATGAAACATAGAAATGAGATGCGATATCGCGTTTTAAGAAGCATTAGAAATCTATTGCTACGATACGTAGACATCTGCAAACGCTATTTCCTTGCTAGGAAGTGCCGCATTTACATTCATTTGAAGTGTAGACGAGGAATACATGACACTTCGCAAATCATATTATATCTTAACATGAAACATAGAAATGAGATGCGATTTCGCGTTTTAAGAAGCATTAGAACACTATTGCCACGATAGGTAGACATTTGCAAACGCTATTTCCTTGCAGAGAAGTGTCCCATTTACATTCATTTGAAGTGTAGAGGAGGAATACAGAACACTTAGCAAATCATATTACATCTTACCATGAAACATAGAAATGGGATGCGATATCGCGTTTTAAGAAGCATTAGAACTCTATTGCTACGATACCTAGACATCTGCAGACGCTATTTCCTAGCAAGGAAGTGTCGCATTTACATTAATTTGAATCGTAGACGAGGAATGCATAACACTTCGCAATGAATATAATATCTTATCATGAAACATAGATATGAGATGCAATATCTCGTTTTAAGAGGCATTTGAACTCTATTGCTTCGATACGTAGACATCTGCAAGCGCTATTTCCTTGCAAGGAAGTGTCGCATTTACATTCATTAGAAGTGTAGACGAGGAATACATAACACTTCGCAAATCATATTATATCTTACCATGAAACATAGAAATGAGATGCGATATCGCGTTTTAAGGAGCATTAGAACTCTATTGCTACGATACGTAGACATCTGCAAACGCTATTCCCTAGCGAGGAAGTGTCGCATTCACATTCATTTGAAGTGTAGACGAGGAATACATAACACTTCGCAAATCATATTATATCTTACCATGAAACATAGAAATGAAATGGAATATCGCGTTTTAAGAATCATAAGAACTCTATTGCTACGATACGTAGACATCTGCAAACGCTATTTCCTTGCAAGAAAGTGTCGCATTTACATTCATTTGAATCGTAGACGAGGAATGCATAACACTCCGCAATGAATATTATATCTTATTATGAAACATAGATATGAGATGCAATATCTAGTTTTAAGAAGCATTTGAACTCTGTTGCTTCGATACGTAGACATCCGCAAACGCTATTTCCAAGCGAGGAAGTGTCGCATTCACATTCATTTGAAGTGTAGACGTGGAATACATAACACTTCGCAAATCATATTACATCTTACCATGAAACGTAGAAATGAGATGCGATATCGCGTTTTAAGAAGCATTAGAACTCTATTGCTACGATACCTAGACATCTGCAGACGCTATTTCCTAACAAGGAAGTGTCGCATTTACATTCATTTGAAGTGTAGACGATGAATACATGACACTTCGCAAATCATATTATATCTTACCATGAAACATAGAAATGTGGTGCGATATCGCGTTTTAAGAAGTATTAGAAAGCTATTGCTACGATACGTAGACATCTGCAAACGTTATTTCCTTGCAAGGAAGTGTCGCATTTACTTTCATTTGAATCGTAGACGAGGAATGCATAACACTTCGCAATGAATATTATATCTTATCATGAAACATAGATATGAGATGCAATATCTCGTTTTAAGAAGCATTTGAACTCTATTGCTTCGATACGTAGACATCTGCAAACGCTATTTCCTTGCAAGGAAGTGTCGCATTTACATTCATTTGAAGTGTAGATGAGGAATACGTAACACTTCGCAAATCATATTATATCTTACCATGAAACATAGAAATGAGATGCGATATCGCGTTTTAAGAAGCATTAGAAATCTATTGCTACGATACGCAAACATCTGGAAACGCTATTTCCTAGCGAGGAAGTATCGCATTCACATTCATTTGAAGTGTAGACGAGGAATACATAACACTTCGCAAATCGTGTTATATCTTACCATGAAACATAGAAATGAGATGCGATATCGCGTTTTAAGAATCGTATGAACTCTATTGCTACGATACGTAGACACCTGCAAACGCTATTTCCTTGCAAGGAAGTGTCGCAATTACATTCATTTGATGTGTAGACGAGGAATACATAACACTTCGCAAATCATATTATATCTTACCATGAAACATAGAAATGAGATGCGATATCGCGTTTTAAGAATCGTAAGATCTCTATTGCTACGATACGTAGCCATCTGCAAACGCTATTTCCTTGCAAGGAAGTGTCGCATTTACATTCATTTGAAGTGTAGACGCGGAATACATAACACTTCGCAATTCATATTATATGTTACCATGAAACATAGAAATGAGATGCGATTTCGCGTCCTAAGAAGCATCAGAAATCCATTGCTACGATACGTAGACATCTGCAAACGCTATTTCATTGCAAGGAAGTGTCGCATTTACATTCATTTGATGTGTAGACGAGGAATACATAACACTTAGCTAATCATATTACATCTTACAATGAAACATAGAAATGAGATGCGATATCGCGCTTTAAGAAGCATTAGAAATCTATTGCTACGATACGTAGACATCTGCAAACGCTAATTCCTAGCGAGGAAGTGTCGCATTCACATTCATTTGAGGTGTAAACGAGGAATGCATAACACTTCGCAATGAATATTATATCTTATCATGAAACATAGATATGAGATGCAATAAGTCGTTTTAAGAAGCATTTGAACTTTATTGCTTCGATACGTAGACATCTGCAAACGCTATTTCCTTGCAAGGAAGTGTCGCATTTACATTCATTTGATTCGTATACGAGGAATGCATAACACTTCGCAATGAATATTATATCCTATCATGAAACATAGATATGAGATGCAATATCTCGTTTTAAGAAGCATTTGAACTCTATTGCTACGATACCTAGACATCTGCAGACGCTATTTCCTAGCAAGGAAGTGTCGCATTTACATTCATTTGAAGTGTAGACGAGGAATACATGACACTTCGCAAATCATATTATATCTTACCATGAAACATAGAAATGAGATGCAATATCTCGTTTTAAGAAGCATTTGAACTCTATTGCTACGATACCTAGATATCTGCAGACGCTATTTCCTAGCAAGGAAGTGTCGCATTTACATTCATTTGAAGTGTAGACGAGGAATACATAACACTTCGCAAATCATATTATATATTACCATGAAACATAGAAATGAGATGCGATTTCGCGTTTTAAGAAGCATTAGAACACTATTGCCACGATAGGTAGACATTTGCAAACGCTATTTCCTTGCAAAGAAGTGTCCCATTTACATTCATTTGAAGTGTCGAGGAGGAATACAGACCCCCTAGCAAATCATATTACATCTTACCATGAAACATAGAAATGAGATGCGATATCGCGCTTTAAGAAGAATTAGAAATATATTGCTACGATACGTAGACATCTGCAAACGCTAATTCCTAGCGAGGAAGTGTCGCATTCACATTCATTTGAAGTGTAGAAGAGGAATACATGACACTTCGCAAATCATATTATATCTTACCATGAAACAGAGAAATGAGAGGCGATATCGCGTTTTAAGAAGCATTAGAAATCTATTGCTACGATACCTAGACATCTGCAGACGCTATTTCCTTGCAAGGAAGTGTCGCATTTACATTCATTTGAAGTGTAGACGAGGAATACATAACACTTCGCAAATCATATTATATATTACCATGAAACATAGAAATGAGATGCGATTTCGCGTTTTAAGAAGCATTAGAACACTATTGCCACGATAGGTAGACATTTGCAAACGCTATTTCCTCGCAGAGAAGTGTCCCATTTACATTCATTTGAAGTGTAGAGGAGCAATACAGAACACTTAGCAAATCTTATTACATCTTACCATGAAACATAGAAATGAGATGCGATATCGCGCTTTAAGAAGAATTAGAAATATATTGCTACGATACGTAGACATCTGCAAACGCTAATTCCTAGCGAGGAAGTGTCGCATTTACATTCATTTGAAGTGTAGACGAGGAATACATAACACTTCGCAAATCATATTATATCTTACCATGAAACATACAAATGAGATGCGATATCGCGTTTTAAGAATCATGAGAACTCTATTGCTACGATACGTAGACATCTGCAAACGCTATTTCCTTGCAAGGAAGTGTCGCATTTACATTCATTTGAAGTGTAGTCGAGGAATACATGACAATTCCCAAATCATATTATATCTTACCATGAAACATAGAAATGAGATGCGATATCGCGTTTTAAGAAGCATTAGAAATCTATTGCTACGATACGTAGACATCTGCAAACGCTATTTCCTTGCTAGGAAGTGCCGCATTTACATTCATTTGAAGTGTAGACGAGGAATACATGACACTTCGCAAATCATATTATATCTTAACATGAAACATAGAAATGAGATGCGATTTCGCGTTTTAAGAAGCATTAGAACACTATTGCCACGATAGGTAGACATTTGCAAACGCTATTTCCTTGCAGAGAAGTGTCCCATTTACATTCATTTGAAGTGTAGAGGAGGAATACAGAACACTTAGCAAATCATATTACATCTTACCATGAAACATAGAAATGGGATGCGATATCGCGTTTTAAGAAGCATTAGAAATCTATTTCTACGATACGTAGACATCTGCAAACGCTATTTCTTTGCAAGGAAGTGTCGCAATTACATTCATTTGAAGTGTAGACGAGGAATACATAACACTTCGCAAATCATATTATATCTTACCATGAAACATAGAAATGAGATGCGATATCGCGCTTTAAGAAGAATTAGAAATATATTGCTACGATACGTAGACATCTGCAAACGCTAAATCCTAGCGAGGAAGTGTCGCATTTACATTCATTTGAAGTGTAGACGAGGAATACATAACACTTCGCAAATCATATTATATCTTACCATGAAACATAGAAATGAGATGCGATATCGCGTTTTAAGAAGCATTAGAACTCTATTGCTACGATACGTAGACATCTGCAAACGCTATTTCTTTGCAAGGAAGTGTCGCATTTACATTCATTTGAAGTGTAGACGAGGAATACATGACACTCCGCAAATCATATTATATCTTACCATGAAACATAGAAATGAGATGCGATATCGCGTTTTAAGAAGCATTAGAACTCTATTGCTACGATACCTAGACATCTGCAGACGCTATTTCATAGCAAGGAAGTGTCGCATTTACATTCATTTGAAGTGTAGACGAGGAATACATGGCACTTCGCAAATCATATTATATCTTACCATGAAACATAGAAATGAGATGCGATATCGCGTTTTAAGGAGCATTAGAAATCTATTGCTACGATACGTAGACATCTGCAAACGCTATTTCCAAGCAAGGAAGTGTCGCATTTACATTCATTTGAAGTGTAGACGAGGAATACATGACACTTCGCAAATCATATTATATCTAACCATGGAACATAGAAATGAGATGCGATGTCGCGGTTTAAGAAGCATTAGAACACTTTTGCTACGATACCTAGATATCTGCAGACGCTATTTCCTAGCGAGGAAGTGTCGCATTTACATTCATTTGAAGTGTAGACGAGGAATACATAACACTTCGCAAATCATATTATATCTTACCATGAAACATACAAATGAGATGCGATATCGCGTTTTAAGAATCATGAGAACTCTATTGCTACGATACGTAGACATCTGCAAACGCTATTTCCTTGCAAGGAAGTGTCGCATTTACATTCATTTGAAGTGTAGTCGAGGAATACATGACAATTCCCAAATCATATTATATCTTACCATGAAACATAGAAATGAGATGCGATATCGCGTTTTAAGAAGCATTAGTAATCTATTGCTACGATACGTAGACATCTGCAAACGCTATTTCCTTGCTAGGAAGTGCCGCATTTACATTCATTTGAAGTGTAGACGAGGAATACATGACACTTCGCAAATCATATTATATCTTAACATGAAACATAGAAATGAGATGCGATTTCGCGTTTTAAGAAGCATTAGAACACTATTGCCACGATAGGTAGACATTTGCAAACGCTATTTCCTTGCAGAGAAGTGTCCCATTTACATTCATTTGAAGTGTAGAGGAGGAATACAGAACACTTAGCAAATCATATTACATCTTACCATGAAACATAGAAATGGGATGCGATATCGCGTTTTAAGAAGCATTAGAAATCTATTTCTACGATACGTAGACATCTGCAAACGCTATTTCTTTGCAAGGAAGTGTCGCAATTACATTCATTTGAAGTGTAGACGAGGAATACATAACACTTCGCAAATCATATTATATCTTACCATGAAACATAGGAATGAGATGCGATATCGCGCTTTAAGAAGAATTAGAAATATATTGCTACGATACGTAGACATCTGCAAACGCTAAATCCTAGCGAGGAAGTGTCGCATTTACATTCATTTGAAGTGTAGACGAGGAATACATAACACTTCGCAAATCATATTATATCTTACCATGAAACATACAAATGAGATGCGATATCGCGTTTTAAGAATCATGAGAACTCTATTGCTACGATACGTAGACATCTGCAAACGCTATTTCCTTGCTAGGAAGTGCCGCATTTACATTCATTTGAAGTGTAGACGAGGAATACATGACACTTCGCAAATCATATTATATCTTAGCATGAAACATAGAAATGAGATGCGATTTCGCGTTTTAAGAAGCATTAGAACACTATTGCCACGATAGGTAGACATTTGCAAACGCTATTTCCTTGCAGAGAAGTGTCCCATTTACATTCATTTGAAGTGTAGAGGAGGAATACAGAACACTTAGCAAATCATATTACATCTTACCATGAAACATAGAAATGGGATGCGATATCGCGTTTTAAGAAGCATTAGAAATCTATTTCTACGATACGTAGACATCTGCAAACGCTATTTCTTTGCAAGGAAGTGTCGCATTTACATTCATTTGAAGTGTAGACGAGGAATACATAACACTTCGCAAGTCATATTATACCTTACCATGAAACATAGAAATGAGATGCGATATCGCGTTTTAAGAATCATAAGAACTCTATTTCTACGATACGTACACATCTGCAAACGCTATTTCCTTCCAAGGAAGTGTCTCATTTACATTCATTTGAAGTGTAGACGAGGAATACATAACACTTCGCAAATTATATAATATCTTATCACGAAACATAGAAATGAGATGCTATATCGCGTTTTAAGAAGCATTAGAACTCTGTAGCTACGATACCTAGACATCTGCAGACGCTATTTCCTAGCAAGGAAGTGTCGCATTTACATTCATTTGAAGTGTAGACGAGGAATACATGGCACTTCGCAAATCATATTATATCTTACCATGAAACATAGAAATGAGATGCGATATCGCGTTTTAAGGAGCATTAGAAATCTATTGCTACGATACGTAGACATCTGCAAACGCTATTTCCAAGCAAGGAAGTGTCGCATTTACATTCATTTGAAGTGTAGACGAGGAATACATGACACTTCGCAAATCATATTATATCTAACCATGGAACATAGAAATGAGATGCGATGTCGCGGTTTAAGAAGCATTAGAACACTTTTGCTACGATACCTAGATATCTGCAGACGCTATTTCCTAGCAAGGAAGTGCCGCATTTACATTCATTTGAAGTGTAGACGAGGAATACATGACACTTCGCAAATCATATTATATCTTACCATGAAACATAGAAATGAGATGCGATATCGCGTTTTAAGAAGCATTAGAACACTATTGCTACGATAGGTAGACATTTGCAAATGCTATTTCCTTGCAAGGAAGTGTCGCATTTACATTCATTTGAAGTGTAGACGAGGAAGACATAACTCTCCGCAAATCATATTATATCTTACCATGAAACATAGTAATGGGATGCGGTATCGCGTTTTAAGAAGCATTAGAACACTATTGCTACGATAGGTAGACATTTGCAAACGCTATTTCCTTGCAAGGAAGTGTCGCATTTACATTCATTTGAAGTGTAGAGGAGGAATACATAGTGTAACGTCCGGCGTATCGCCTTCCACCCCCCGGCGCCTCCCGCAGCACGCAACAGCCAATTACCTGCGTCTACCTGCATCCTACCGCACGGGCGAACCGCCCTTTGGTCGAGCTAAGGCAGCCGATCCGCTAAATCCGCCTAGGAGATGGACGAGCCGACCGCGCTATCGCGCGTATCCAGCACCATATGAGGCACCATCAGAGCAACGACCAGAATCTCCCGCCAGTATTCGCCCGTATTCACTCTTCTCATGCGTATACCGATAATACTCGAATCCTAGTTCTAAGTACACGACTCACACATTGTAACACCAACAACACACACATATAATTTTAAGACCGACGTACATATATATATTCTAATTCATAAGTAGCGACGCGCGCCCGCGCGCATTCGACGCTCGCGGCTCACGCGTAACGCGAGCGCCCCACTCCGACCGGCCGCCCCACCGCGAGGCGCGCCCCACTCGAACGTTCGCCCCACCGCGAGGGCTCAGCGACTCGCGCGCCACGGGAACCGAGGAGGTCCCGTGCACGCGACAGGATCGTTAGTTCGTACTCCGACACTCGTTCCGACTCGATCTCTCCGGGACTCCTTCCGAGTACCCGCGATTCTAATCTCTGATCCATGCCTTAGGGCTCTCAGCCACCTCTTCGAGGTGTCCTCTGTTTCTAGTTAAGTTCAAGTTCTAGTTTATTAAGTACTTATATCTAGCTTAGGGATAGTATCAGTGTAAGTCAGGTTTTATACTTAGAATATATCTTTATCTTTACCTACAATCAACTTTATTTTATTTCATTTATCCTCGCGTTTACATACGGTTCTCGCGTATTCATACAACCATATTCACTCTTTGAATCAGTACAGTTGCTTGGAAATTCTACTTCGTTAGAGAGGACCGCCGCTTAACCTTGTGGAACTACAGCTCTGTACTATTCGAAGTGACAATCGATCTTCGTTCTGCTGGACCGACACGGATAGAGAGGACCGCCGCTTACCAACTCGAATCCAGTCAGTCGAAGGTCGCTTTTGAATGTGGCGCGCCGTCTCGAAAAGAACGCGACGTGCGGGTCGAAAGAATCAGCTCCGACGATTAGTGCGTGAATTCACCGACTCCAAGGCGAGTCAGGACTACCACTTCCGCATGACTGTTGCGCCGACAGTTCGCATCCAGTCTCTTCACTCTTCAGCCAGTTCTTCCAAGCGGGATCAGCATTCCTGCCAGGGCCATTGGAGCCTCATTCCTCTGACGTTTCCGTTCCGCAGCTCCTACGCAGCTACCATTCCGGAAGGCGATCCCAGGAAACAGCGATACCTGGAACAGAAATATTAATTCAACCGGGGGCTCAAGACGACGAAAGGTAAGAGAATCTACATACTAAATCGCGACCGCGTGTGCTTATAGTGTTCGCGTCCCATTAAAGGAACCACGGCACCCATCACAATCGAGTGATCGGTTCCGCGTTTCGGATACGTGTCGTCCGTCTCCCACACGAGAAATTCTCTCGGGCCAGGACGTGACACGTGACACTTCGCAAATCATATTATATCTTACCATGAAAGATAGAAATGAGATGCGATATCGCGTTTTAAGAAGCATTAGAACACAATTGCTACGATAGGTAGACATTTGCAAACTCTATTTCCTTGCAAGGATGTGTCCATTTACATTCATTTCAAGTGTAGAGGAGGAACACATAACACATCGCAAGTCATATTACATCTTACCATGAAACATAGAAATGAGATGCGATATCGCGTTTTAAGAAGCATTAGAACTCTATTGCTACGGTACCTAGACATCTGCAGACGCTATTTCCTAGCAAGGAAGTGTCGCATTTACATTCATTTGAAGTGGAGACGAGGAATACATGACACTTCGCAAATCATATTATATCTTACCATGAAACATAGAAATGAGATGCGATATCCCGTTTTAAGAAGCATTAGAAAGCTATTGCTACGAAACGTAGACATCTGCAAACGCTATTTCCTTGCAAGGAAGTGTCGCATTTACTTTCATTTGAATCGTAGACGAGGTATGCATAACACATCGCAATGAATATTACATCTTACCATGAAACATAGAAATGAGATGCGATATCGCGCTTTAAGAAGCATTAGAAATCTATTGCTACGATACGTAGACATCTGCAAACGCTATTTCCTAGCGAGGAAGTGTCGCATTCACATTCATTTGAAGTGTAGACGAGGAATACATGACACTTCGCAAATCATATTATATCTTACCATGAAACATAGAAATGAGATGCGATATCGCGTTTTAAGAAGCATTAGAACACTATTGCTACGATAGGTAGACATTTGCAAACGCTATTTCCTTGCTAGGAAGTGTCGCATTTACATTCATTTGTAGTGTAGAGAAGGAATACATAACACTTCGCAAATCATATTACATCTTACCATGAAACATAGAAATGAGATGCGATATCGCGTTTTAAGAAGCATTAGAATACCATTGCTACGATACCTAGACATCTGCGGAGGCTATTTCCTAGCAAGGAAGTGTCGCATTTACATTCATTTGAAGTGTAGACGAGGAATACATGACACTTCGCAAATCATATTATATCTTAGCATGAAATATAGAAATGTGATGCGATATCGCGTCTTAAGAAGCATTAGAAAGCTATTGCTACGATACCTAGACATCTGCAGACGCTATTTCCTTTCAAGGAAGTGTCGCATTTACATTCATTTGAAGTGTAGACGAGGAGTAGATAACACTTCGCAAATCATATTATATCTTACCGTGAAACATAGAAATGAGATGCGATATCGCGTTTTAAGAATCATATGAACTCTATTGGTACGATACGTAGACACCTGCAAACGCTATTTCCTAGCGAGGAAGTGTCGCATTCACATTCATTTGAAGTGTAGATGAGGAATACATGACACTTCGCAAATCATATTATATCCTACCATGAAACATAAAAGTGAGATGCGATATCGCGATTTAAGAATCAGAAGAACTCTATTGCTACGATACGTAGACATATGCAAACGCTATTTCCTTGCAAGGAAGTGTCGCATTTACATTCATTTGAATCGTAGACGAGGAATGCATAATACTTTGCAATGAATATTATATCTTATCATGAAACATAGATATGAGATGCAATATCTCGTTTTAAGAAGCATTTGAACTCTATTGCTTCGATACGTAGACATCTGCAAACGCTATTTCCTTGCAAGGAAGCGTCGCATTTATATTCATTTGAAGTGTAGACGAGGAATACATAACACTTCGCAAGTCATATTATATCTTACCATGAAACATAGAATTGAGATGCGATATCGCGTTTTAAGAAGCATTAGAACACTATTGCTACGATAGGTAGACATTTGCAAACGCTATTTCCTTGCAAGGAAGTGTCGCATTTACATTCATTTGAAGTGTAGAGAAGGAATACATAACACTTCGCAAATCATATTACATCTTACCATGAAACAGAAATGAGATGCGATATCGCGTTTTAAGAAGCATTAGAACTCCATTGCTACGATATCTAGACATCTGCAGACGCTATTTCCTAGCAAGGAAGTGTCGCATTTACATTCATTTGAAGTGTAGACGAGGAATACGTGACACTTCGCAAATCATATTATATCTTACCATGAAAGATAGAAATGAGATGCGATATCGCGTTTTAAGAAGCATTAGAACACAATTGCTACGATAGGTAGACATTTGCAAACTCTATTTCCTTGCAAGGATGTGTCCATTTACATTCATTTCAAGTGTAGAGGAGGAACACATAACACATCGCAAGTCATATTACATCTTACCATGAAACATAGAAATGAGATGCGATATCGCGTTTTAAGAAGCATTAGAACTCTATTGCTACGGTACCTAGACATCTGCAGACGCTATTTCCTAGCAAGGAAGTGTCGCATTTACATTCATTTGAAGTGGAGACGAGGAATACATGACACTTCGCAAATCATATTATATCTTACCATGAAACATAGAAATGAGATGCGATATCCCGTTTTAAGAAGCATTAGAAAGCTATTGCTACGAAACGTAGACATCTGCAAACGCTATTTCCTTGCAAGGAAGTGTCGCATTTACTTTCATTTGAATCGTAGACGAGGTATGCATAACACATCGCAATGAATATTACATCTTACCATGAAACATAGAAATGAGATGCGATATCGCGCTTTAAGAAGCATTAGAAATCTATTGCTACGATACGTAGACATCTGCAAACGCTATTTCCTAGCGAGGAAGTGTCGCATTCACATTCATTTGAAGTGTAGACGAGGAATACATGACACTTCGCAAATCATATTATATCTTACCATGAAACATAGAAATGAGATGCGATATCGCGTTTTAAGAAGCATTAGAACACTATTGCTACGATAGGTAGACATTTGCAAACGCTATTTCCTTGCTAGGAAGTGTCGCATTTACATTCATTTGTAGTGTAGAGAAGGAATACATAACACTTCGCAAATCATATTACATCTTACCATGAAACATAGAAATGAGATGCGATATCGCGTTTTAAGAAGCATTAGAATACCATTGCTACGATACCTAGACATCTGCGGAGGCTATTTCCTAGCAAGGAAGTGTCGCATTTACATTCATTTGAAGTGTAGACGAGGAATACATGACACTTCGCAAATCATATTATATCTTAGCATGAAATATAGAAATGTGATGCGATATCGCGTCTTAAGAAGCATTAGAAAGCTATTGCTACGATACCTAGACATCTGCAGACGCTATTTCCTTTCAAGGAAGTGTCGCATTTACATTCATTTGAAGTGTAGACGAGGAGTAGATAACACTTCGCAAATCATATTATATCTTACCGTGAAACATAGAAATGAGATGCGATATCGCGTTTTAAGAATCATATGAACTCTATTGGTACGATACGTAGACACCTGCAAACGCTATTTCCTAGCGAGGAAGTGTCGCATTCACATTCATTTGAAGTGTAGATGAGGAATACATGACACTTCGCAAATCATATTATATCCTACCATGAAACATAAAAGTGAGATGCGATATCGCGATTTAAGAATCAGAAGAACTCTATTGCTACGATACGTAGACATATGCAAACGCTATTTCCTTGCAAGGAAGTGTCGCATTTACATTCATTTGAATCGTAGACGAGGAATGCATAATACTTTGCAATGAATATTATATCTTATCATGAAACATAGATATGAGATGCAATATCTCGTTTTAAGAAGCATTTGAACTCTATTGCTTCGATACGTAGACATCTGCAAACGCTATTTCCTTGCAAGGAAGCGTCGCATTTATATTCATTTGAAGTGTAGACGAGGAATACATAACACTTCGCAAGTCATATTATATCTTACCATGAAACATAGAATTGAGATGCGATATCGCGTTTTAAGAAGCATTAGAACACTATTGCTACGATAGGTAGACATTTGCAAACGCTATTTCCTTGCAAGGAAGTGTCGCATTTACATTCATTTGAAGTGTAGAGAAGGAATACATAACACTTCGCAAATCATATTACATCTTACCATGAAACAGAAATGAGATGCGATATCGCGTTTTAAGAAGCATTAGAACTCCATTGCTACGATATCTAGACATCTGCAGACGCTATTTCCTAGCAAGGAAGTGTCGCATTTACATTCATTTGAAGTGTAGACGAGGAATACGTGACACTTCGCAAATCATATTATATCTTACCATGAAAGATAGAAATGTGATGCGATATCGCGTTTTAAGAAGCATTAGAAAGCTATTGCTACGATACGTAGACATCTGCAAACGCTATTTCCTAGCGAGGAAGTATCGCATTCACATTCATTTGAAGTGTAGACGAGGAATACATAACACTTCGCAAATCATGTTATATCTTACCATGAAACATAGAAATGAGATGCGATATCTCGTTTTAAGAATCATATGAACTCTATTGCTACGATACGTAGACATCTGCAATCGCTATTTCCTTGCCAGGAAGTGTCGCATTTACTTTCATTTGAATCGTAGACGAGGAATGCATAACACTTCGCAATGAATATTACATCTTACCATGAAACATAGAAATGAGATGCGATATCGCTCTTTAAGAAGCATTAGAAATCTATTGCTACGATACGTAGACACCTGCAAACGCTATTTCCTAGCGAGGAAGTGTCCCATTCACATTCATTTGAAGGGTAGACGAGGAATACATGACACTTCGCAAATCATATTATGTCTAATCATGAAACATAGATATGAGATGCGATATCGCGTTTTAAGAATCATAAGAACTCTATTGCTACGATACATATACATCTGCAAACGCTGTTTCCTAGCGAGAAAGTGTCGCATTCACATTCATTTGAAGAGTAGACGAGGAATACATGACACTTCGCAATGAATATTATATCTTATCATGAAACATAGATATGAGATGCAATATCTCGTTTTAAGAAGCATTTGAGCTCTATTTCTTCGATACGTAGACACCTTCAAACGCTATTTCCTTGCAAGGAAGTGTCGCATTTACATTCATTTGAAGTGTAGGCGAGGAATACATAACACTTCGCAAATCATATTATATCTTACCATGAAACATAGAAATGAGATGCGATATCGCGTTTTAAGAAGCATTGGAACTCTATTGCTACGTTAGGTAGACATCTGCAAACGCTATTTCCTAGCAAGGAAGTGTCGCATTTACATTCATTTGAAGTGGAGACGAGGAATACATGACACTTCGCAAATCATATTATATCTTACCATGAAACATAGAAATGAGATGCGATATCGCGTTTTAAGAATCATATGAACCCTATTGCGACGATACGTAGACATCTGCAATCGCTATTACCTTGCAAGGAAGCGTCGCATTTACTTTCATTTGAATCGTAGACGAGGAATGCATAACACTTCGAAATGAATATTACATCTTACCACGAAACATAGAAATGAGATGCGATATCGCGCTTTAAGAAGCATTAGAATCTATTGCTACGATACGTAGACATCTGCAAACGCTATTTCCTAGCGAGGAAGTGTCGCATTCACATTCATTTGAAGTGTAGACGAGGAATACATGACACTTCGCAAATCATATTATATCTTACCATGAAACATAGAAATGAGATGCGATATCGCGTTTTAAGAAGCATTAGAACAATATTGCTACGATAGGTAGACATTTGCAAACGCTATTTCCTTGCAAGGAAGTGTCGCATTTACATTCATTTGAAGTGTAGAGAAGGAATACATAACACTTCGCAAATCATATTACATCTTACCATGAAACAGAAATGAGATGCGATATCGCGTTTTAAGAAGCATTAGAACTCCATTGCTACGATACCTAGACATCTGCAGACGCTATTTCCTAGCAAGGAAGTGTCGCATTTACATTCATTTGAATCGTAGACGAGGAATGCATAACACTTCGCAATGATTATTATATCTTATCATGAAACATAGATATTAGATGAAATATCTCGTTTTAAGAAACATTTGAACTCTATTGCTTCGATACGTAGACATCTGCAAACGCTATTTCCTTGCAAGGAAGTGTCGCATTTACATTCATTTGAAGTGTAGACGAGGAATACATAACACTTCGCAAATCACATTATATCTAACCATGAAACATAGAAATGAGATGCGATATCGCGTTTTAAGAATCATAAGAACTCTATTGCTACGATACGTATACATCTGCAGACGCTATTTCCTTGCAAGGATGTGTCGCATTTACATTCATTTGAAGTGTAGACGAGGAGTACATGACACTTCGCAAATCATATTATATCTTACCATGAAACATAGAAATGAGATGCGATATCGCGTTTTAAGAAGCATTAGAAGTCTATTGCTACGTTACGTAGACATCTGCAAACGCTATTTCCTTGCAAGGAAGTGTCGCATTTACATTCATTTGAAGTGTAGAGAAGGAATACATAACACTTCGCAAATCATATTACATCTTACCATGAAACATAGAAATGAGATGCGATATCGCGTTTTAAGAAGCATTAGAACTCCATTGCTACGATACCTAGACATCTGCAGACGCTATTTCCTAGCAAGGAAGTGTCGCATTTACATTCATTTGAAGTGTAGACGAGGAATACGTGACACTTCGCAAATCATATTATATCTTACCATGAAACATAGAAATGAGATGCGATATCGCGTTTTAAGAAGCATTAGAAATCTATTGCTACGATACGTAGACATCTGCAAACGCTATTTCCTTGCTAGGAAGTGTCGCATTTACATTCATTTGAAGTGTAGACGAGGAATACGTGGCACTTCGAAAATCATATTATATCTTACCATGAAACATAGAAATGAGATGCGATATCGCGTTTTAAGAAGCATTAGAAATCTATTGCTACGATACGTAGACATCTGCAAACGCTATTTCCTTGCTAGGAAGTGTCGCATTTACATTCATTTGAAGTGTAGACGAGGAATACGTGGCACTTCGAAAATCATATTATATCTTACCATGAAAGATAGAAATGAGATGCGATATCGCGTTTTAAGAATCATAATAACTCTATTGCTACGATACGTAGACATCTGCAAACGCTATTTCCTTGCGAGGAAGTGTCGCATTTACATTCATTTGAATCGTAGACGAGGAATGCATGACACTTCGCAATGAATATTATATCTTATCATGAAACATAGATATGAGATGCAATATCTCGTTTCAAGAAACATTTGAACTCTATTGCTTCGATACGTAGACATCTGCAAACGCTATTTCCTTGCAAGGAAGTGTCGCATTTACATTCATTTGAAGTGTAGACGAGGAATACATAACACTTCGCAAATCATATTATATCTTACCATGAAACATAGAAATGAGATGCGATATCGCGTTTTAAGAAGCGTTAGAACTCCATTGCTACGATACCTAGACATCTGCAGACGCTATTTCCTAGCAAGGAAGTGTCGCATTTACATTCATTTGAAGTGTAGACGAGGAATACGTGTGTAACGTCAGGCGTATCGCCTTCCACCCCCCGGCGCCTCCCGCAGCACGCAACAACCAATTACCTGCGTCTACCTGCATCCTACCGCACGGGCGAACCGCCCTTTGGCCGAGCTAAGGCAGCCGATCCGCTACATCCGCCTAGGAGATGGACGAGCCGACCGCGCTTTCGCGCGTACCCAGCACCATACGAGGCACCACCAGAGCAACGACCAGAATCTCCCGCCAGTATTCGCCCGTATTCACTCTTCTCATGCGTATACCGATAATACTCGAATCCTAGTTCTAAGTACACGACTCGCACATTGTAACACCAACAACACACACACATAATTTTAAGACCGACGTACATATATATATTCTAATTCATTAGTAGCGACGCGCGCCCGCGCGCATCCGACGCTCGCGGCTCACGCGTAACGCGAGCGCTCCCACTCCGACCGGCCGCCCCACCGCGAGGCGCGCCCCACTCGAACGTACGCCCCACCGCGAGGGCTCAGCGACTCGCGCGCCACGGGAACCGAGGAGGTCCCGTGCACGCGACAGGATCGTCAGTTCATACTCCGACACTCGTTCCGACTCGATTTCTCCGGGACTCCTTCCGAGTACCCGCGATTCCAATCTCTTCTCCATGCCTTAGGGCTGTCTGCCACCTCTTCGAGGTGTTCTCTGTTTCTAGTTAAGTTCAAGTTCTAGTTTATTAAGTACTTATATCTAGCTTAGGGAAAGTATCAGTGTAAGTCAGGTTTTATACTTAAAATATATCTTTATTTTTACCTACATTCGACTCTATTTTATTTCATTTATTCTCGCGTATCCATACAACCATATTCACTCTTTGAATCAGTACAGTTGCTTGGAAATTCTACTTGGTTAGAGAGGACCGCCGCTTAACCTTGTGGAACTACAGCTCCGTGCCATTCGAAGTGACAGTCGATCTTCGTTCTGCTGGACCGACACGGATAGAGAGGACCGCCGCTTACCAACTCGAATCCAGTCAGTCCAAGGTCGCTTTTGAATGTGCCGCGCCGTCTCGAAAAGAACGCGACGTGCGGGTCGAAAGAATCAGCTCCGACGATTAGTGCGTGAATTCACCGAATCCAGGGCGAGCCAGGACTCTCGCTTCCGCATCCAGTCTCTTCACTCTTCGGCCAGTTCTTCCAAGCGGGATCAGCATTCCTGCCAGGGCCATTGGAGCCTCATTCCTCTGACGTTTCCGTTCCGCAGCTCCTACGCAGCTACCATTCCGGAAGGCGATCCCAGGAAACAGCGATACCTGGAACAGAAATATTAATTCAACCGAGGGCTCAAGACGACGAAAGGTAAGAGAATTTACATACTAAATCGCGTCCGCGTGTGCTTATAGTGTTCGCGTCCCATTAAAGGAACTACGGCACCCATCACAATCGAGTGATCGGTTCCGCGTTTCGGATACGTGTCGTCCGTCTCCCACACGAGAAATTCTCTCGGGCCAGGACGTGACACGTGACACTTCGCAAATCATATTATATCTTACCATGAAAGATAGAAATGTGATGCGATATCGCGTTTTAAGAAGCATTAGAAAGCTATTGCTACGATACGTAGACATCTGCAAACGCTATTTCCTAGCGAGGAAGTATCGCATTCACATTCATTTGAAGTGTAGACGAGGAATACATAACACTTCGCAAATCATGTTATATCTTACCATGAAACATAGAAATGAGATGCGATATCTCGTTTTAAGAATCATATGAACTCTATTGCTACGATACGTAGACATCTGCAGACACTATTTCCTAGCAAGGAAGTGTCGCATTTACATTCATTTGAAGTGTAGTCGAGGAATACATGACACTTCGCAAATCATATTATATCTTACCATGAAACATAGAAATGAGATGCGATAGCGCGTTTTGAGAATCATAAGAACTCTATTGCTACGATACGTAGAAATCTGCAAACGCTACTTCCTTGCAAGGATGTGTCGCAATTACATTCATTTGAAGTGTAGACGAGGAATATATAACACTTCGCAAATCATATTATATCTTACCATGAAACATAGAAATGAGATGCGATATCGCCTTTTAAGAAGCATTAGAAACCTATTGCTACGATAGGTAGACATCTGCAAACGCTATTTCCTTTCAAGGAAGTGTCGCATTTACATTCATTTGAAGTGTAGAGAAGGAATACATAACACTTCGCAAATCATATTACATCTTACCATGAAACATAGAAATGAGATGCGATATCGCGTTTTAAGAAGCGTTAGAACTCCATTGCTACGATACCTAGACATCTGCAGACGCTATTTCCTAGCAAGGAAGTGTCGCACTTACATTCATTTGAAGTGGAGACGAGGAATACATGACACTTCGCAAATCATATTATATCTTACCATGAAACATAGAAATGAGATGCGATATCGCGTTTTAAGAATCATATGAACTCTATTGCGACGATACGTAGACATATGCAAACGCTATTTCCTTGCAGAGAAGTGTCCCATTTACATTCATTTGAAGTGTAGAGGAGGAATACAGAACATTTAGCAAATCATATTACATCTTACCATGAAACATAGAAATGAGATGCGATATCGCGTTTTAAGAAGCATTAGAAATCTATTTCTACGATACGTAGACATCTGCAAACGCTATTTCTTTGCAAGGAAGTGTCGCAATTACATTCATTTGAAGTGTAGACGAGGAATACATAACACTTCGCAAATCATATTATATCTTACCATGAAACATAGAAATGAGATGCGATATCGCGTTTTAAGAATCATAAGATCTCTATTGCTACGATACGTAGCCATCTGCAAACGCTATTTCCTTGCAAGGAAGTGTCGCATTTACATTCATTTGAAGTGTAGACGTGGAATACGTGACACTTCGCAAATCATATTATATCTTACCATGAAAGATAGAAGTGTGATGCGATATCGCGTTTTAAGAAGCATTAGAAAGCTATTGCTACGATACGTAGACATCTGCAAACGCTATTTCCTAGCGAGGAAGTATCGCATTCACATTCATTTGAAGTCTAGACGAGGAATACATAACACTTCGCAAATCATGTTATATCTTACCATGAAACATAGAAATGAGATGCGATATCGCGTTTTAAGAATCATATGAACTCAATTGCTACGATACGTAGACATCTGCAAACGCTATTTCCTAGCGGGGAAGTGTTGCAATCACATTACTTTGAAGTGTAGACGAGGAATACATAACACTTCGCAAATCATATTATATCTTACTATGAAACATAGAAATGAGGTGTGTGACGTCAGGCGTATCGCCTGCCACCCTCCAGCATCACCTCCAGCGCCCGATGAGGCCTCACCTGTACAACGAACGAGCACCCCTGCTCGTCAGCCGAGTTAAGGCAGCCAGGTACGGATCGTCCAGGAGTAGGCCCCTTCGCACACGCAACAACGCGTACAGCCAACAGGACCAAGGAGACTATCACGCCAGTCCAGATGCTCACCGTCACGTCTCTCCTGAACCTTATAGATACTTCGCCAGTATTTATTCCTAATTCGTTTTATAGCATATAAGAACTCTACAGACATTGTACATACAGACACAACACAACACATAATTATAAGTTAGGATAATTGCGATGCGCAAGCGAGCGCCCGACAAACGCGGCTCACGCGAACCGCGAGCCGCCCCTCCACGCCGGCCGCCCCACTACGCGGGCCGAGGGGTCGCCCTACTCCAACCGTCCGCCCCACCGCGGGGCCCGAGCGATACGCGCGCCGCGCGATCCGAGGAGATCGCGGACGCGCGTCTGGATCTCAGAATCGTCGTAGCCGGCAACTGAGTCGTATCATCTCTTATTACTCGCGCTTTAGTGCCTCCAGGCTTTTCTCCACCTCACTTGGAGTGTTCACTAATTCATTTTATTTCAATTTCCAATTCTTTTTCTACTTCGAACTTCGATTCCGATATCCAGTTCTAGTTCTAATTCTTAAATACTAAAGTAACACTAAATCTAGCCTAGGGAAAAGTACGTTTGTAAGAATAGGTTTATTTTAGAATATATTTATTTTAGTCGGTATATTTCGATACATCAATTCATTCTTAAAACCTCTATTTCGCATCCTTATTCGTTGTAATTAATACGAGAATATTACGGGAAGAAGAACCTCTCGTACCACTGCGAAGCTTCAATCATTCTGGCGTATCCAGAGCCGATCAACCGACCGTCGCAGCCAGCTTGGAAGCTGATTCCTATTTCGTTGCCAGCTATCAGCCCGTATCCTGGGACGATTCCACCGAACGACCCCCGACGACAGCCATACTTGCAAAGAGAGCGAAAATTAGCGGCGAATCAAGGCGGCGAAAGGTAAGTGAACGCTTTCTGTTCACCGTGTTCGCGTTTTAAAGTGTTTGCGTCCCTAATCGAACCAGCGTCCGCCGTAATTGCGCGGATCGATTTCGGATTAACGGCTACGTGTCGCCCGCGGTAAACTCGGTAATTTTCCGGACCCGTGACGTGACACGAAAATTTGGTGACAGCGGTGGGATTGTGCGTATTTTCTTCCGGAAATTCGGCCGTGTTAGGGAATACGATTAGCCATGGCGACGCGAACGCCCACAAAAACACGACACCAGCCGCCGCGGGGGGTTTCAACCGCCGCCGATAGTGACCGCGACAAACGTACCACCCGAGCTCTCGAATTCCCAGAATCGGTTCTAGAGAATCCGACACGCGCAACCGATACTGCCGACGCGAATAAAGCTGCCGACAATACGATCAATTTATTGCAACAAATAGAACAAATGCGCCGCGAGCTAGAAGCCTTACGCCGATCTCAGGACCTAACGCGGAACGATACGGTTCCCTTAGAATTTCCGCGTGCTCCCGCATCCGCTTCTTTACAAACTCCGTCGTCTGATGTTCAAAATTCACATCACGACGAGCTTTCGCTAAAACAAGCCCTCGAAGCAGTTCCTCAATATGATGGACAAAATATGTCAGTATTACAATTTACCAGATCGTGTAAGCGTGCTTACGAACTCATACCTGGCGGGTGCGAACGTACCTTCACTAGACTAATTAAAAGTAAGTTAAAAGGTCGAGCCTACCTGGCTCTAGAGGACGAGCCGTGTCAGTCCATTTTAGAACTAACTGATATACTACGCAGCACGTTTGGCGCGACCAGGTCAGCCGATCACTACCGCGGTGAGCTGACAAATTCGTTCATGAAACCGAATGAGCATATCTTGGATTATATAAGTCGAATTAAAGATCTCCGTACCGCGATAATCGATTGCGAGCGCCTAGACCCGTACGCCTCTCCGAGTTCAACATCAAACGTAGATGAGTTAACTCTTCGATGCTTCGCCGACGGATTAATACCGGAAATCCGTTTACAAATGCCACTCCATACTCTTGCCGACCATAGGGAAGCGTTCACACGCGCGCGCGAATTATTTAAGCGGCATGAACTCGATCGCGAAAGATTACAAAACGTGAGACCGCGCGCAGAGCCTCGGGAAAGGCGTTCAGAAATAGTCTGTTCCTCTTGTAATTACCCCGGTCATTACGCACGTGATTGCCGTTACAGGTCGTATTCTCCGCGACAACCACAACCCTTCGACCGTGTCGAATACCCGCGAAATATACCTGCTAGAAACGTGTATACCCCAGCACCCAGGGCCGCGCTTGAACATTCGCGAAACCCCATAGTGAGGGATAAATTTTGTAGATATTGTAAGACGCCAGGACATCAAATCGAGGAGTGTAGGAAGCGTCAATACAATTCGCAGTTTTCGGGAAACGGGAACGGCCTCTCGCCCCGCCGCGAGACGGGTCGCGAGGCCAATCCGAACGTTCGATCTCTCGCACTCGAGGACCCCTCTGCGGGGAACGAAGAAATGGGGCCGCGATAAATATTACGGGGAAAACTAATACGCCGAGCGTGATCTTATCTTCCACCGCGCTAATTCAGCCCACGGAATTTATGATTGACACGGGAGCTGAAATCAACGTTATAAAACGCTCGGCTCTATCTCCGAAAACGCGTATAGACGCAAGCGAAACAGTCGTGATCACTGGCATCACGAACGGAAAAACCATGACCATCGGTACGGTCAACCTCGTACTATTCGATCGTGTTGTTCCGTTTAATGTAGTCTCCGATAATTTTCCCCTCGGCCCGGACGGAATCTTAGGATCAGGGTTCTGCGCCGATGCGGAAATTTCGTTCCCAAAAGGAGAAGTTAAATGGCACGGTCAAGTAATACCATTTAAGCGCGAAATAGTAAGCGCCGAAAATAAAATTTCACCGATTCCGTCGGAAACGCCGCGCACGACCGACGAATGGGTCTCAGTTCCGCCGAGGAAACCGCGAAAAACCGCCGAAAAAGCCTCGCACCCGCGAAATTTTTTTTCAAGGACATCGGAAAGTGTCCTCAATATGTCCAGTAAAGTTCAAAGGACCTCCGAAAAGGTCCCTACGCTGAGAAAGAATCAGTTCGAATCCACCGATAAAATATCTTTGCCGCCGCGAATGAATATTGGACTGAAAGTCAGAATAATTAATTCACAGCTTTCAGAAGGAATAATTCCGAGAGTCGATATCGCGCCCGGTGTATTTTTCGGTAACGCACTCGTGAAAGTTAGCGAAGGTCAAGCGATCACAAGGGTCATAAACTCTACCGATAGCACGGTTAAGGTCGCTTTACCTGCCGTTAAACTGGTGCCAGTGAAACTAATATCGCCGTTATCCGAGGAAAACCGACCTGCTCTGTTCCCGTTATTCATAAACCCCAAACCTACGTCGAAAGTAAATTCAAATCGCTTCGAATCATCGCAAATTTCAGTCGCAACGCGCGCCTCAGCCCAAAAAGGGACAATACCAAATTCAAATTCTAATTCTCATTCGATGCCGAACCCGGAGTACGAAATTCCTCTTTCGTCTGCAAGCATGCAGAAATTAACCTACGCTCAAGTCGCAAAGTCATCTCTAAACGCATCGAAACCTCGCTTAGATCAAATAATTGAATTAATAAAACTCGGCCACTTAAACGACGAAGAGAAGAAACATGTAGTTAAACTGATAGAGAAAACACAAGATTTGTTCTACCTAGAAGGAGACCCCTTAGGACACACCACCGTAACAACACATAAAATTCCGACAGTCGATGACAGAGCAATAAATGTTAAACAATATAGGTTCCCTCCCGCGCATAAAGAGGAAATTCGCGACCAAGTGGGTAAATTATTAGAAAACGGTATCATACGGCATTCCAAGTCTCCATATAATTCTCCATTGTGGGTGGTGCCGAAAAAGGCAGATTCACAAGGGAGAAAGCGCTGGCGGGTAGTCATCGACTATCGAGCGTTGAATGAAAAATCGATCGCCGATGCCTACCCATTACCATGTATCACCGAAATACTCGACCAGTTAGGCAGTGCTAAATATTTTAGCACATTCGATCTCGCCAGCGGATTTCATCAAATACCGATGGAATCCGCTGACGCCCATAAGACAGCATTTTCTACGTCGCACGGGCATTTTGAATTCACAAGAATGCCTTTCGGGTTAAAAAACGCGCCAGCAACGTTTCAGCGTCTCATGGATAACGTGCTCTCAGGACTTCAGGGAAACGAGTTATTTGTCTATTTAGATGACATTGTGCTATACGCGAGCTCTCTTCAAGAGCACGAAAATAAATTCAATAAATTGACCGAGAGATTACGAGAGGCAAACCTGACACTTCAACCAGATAAGTGCCAGTTCTTAAGACGCGAAGTTAGTTATCTTGGGCACGTTATTAGTGAGAGCGGGGTGAAACCCGACCCAGCGAAAGTGAGTGCCGTGCGAGATTTTCCACGCCCGACCAATGCCAAACAAATAAAGCAGTTCTTGGGACTAGCAGGATACTATCGACGATTTATTTGTAATTTTTCAAATATAGCGAAGCCGCTAACGAATTTATTAAAGAAAGATACTCCGTTTACATGGCGTAATGAGCAAGAAAATGCGTTCGTTAAATTAAGGGACTCATTATGCGAACAGCCGATATTACAATACCCCAATTTTAAATTGCCGTTTATAGTCACCACCGATGCATCAGCGGATGCTATCGGCGCCGTATTAAGCCAGGGACCAATAGGCCGAGATTTACCCATCGCATATACGTCGCGCTTGTTAAATTCCGCCGAAAGAAATTATTCTACAATAGAAAAGGAATGTCTCGCGATAATCTACGCCATACACTATTTCCGTCCATATATCTATGGAAACCAATTTAAAATAGTCACCGACCACCGTCCGCTCATATGGATGAACTCTGTGAAGGATCCATCGAGCAGGCTTGTGCGGTGGAGGTTGAAATTAGCAGAGTACAATTACGAGATGGTCTACAAAACAGGTAAAACCAATCTAAATGCCGATGCACTGTCTCGAAATCCCATAAAGCTCCATCCTCTGGCTCAACTTTCTTCATCAGAGGAAGACATCTTTGATATCGTTCCAAAATCCTACCAACGAAAGAGACCTTCAGTACCTCCTCCACCACCACCATCTCCTAGTTCCGATAATAACCAGCCGAAATTGTACCAACGAAAAAGACCTGCAGTACCTGCTCCACCACCACCGTCTCCTAGTTCCGACGATAACCGTCCTAATCAAGAAGCCATGCCACGAAGCTCAGTTCCTACCTTACCGACACCACGTTTGACTACCGATAAGCAGGAAATCTACACACCATTGCCAGGCGAGCATTTTAGACAGGAACCTCTATTCAAATTTACTAGAGATACTCTAGCAACTAGGCGCGATAATATCGTAATATTTATAACGCATTCAGGAAACCCGTATGGCAAGGGTGCTGAAGAGATGCAAAAATCCGGAAAATTTTTCCCGAATAAAACCGACATATCACTCGCCAGGGCTAAAGTAACAAAAATCAATGATTTTTACCAAATACAATTACCTGCAATCGAACATGAAAATAGAGCTATAGACTACCAAATTATAGTAGAAGCGTTAAGGTCATTGTTCGACGTCGTTCACGAACTACAACTTAATTCCATTAGTATCGCCCAAGCCGCATTAAGTACAGTTCCATGGTCACAGATTCAAAAACCTTTGCAAGATTTATTCTACGAAACTCAAATTCAAATAACAGTATGTCAGGGTCTAATTCAAGTTCCACCGGAGGAGAAACGACATAAGATAATACAGGAAAACCATGATTCACCCGTCGGAGGCCATAAAGGAATCAATAAAACTTATTCTCGAATTCGCGAAAGATTTTTCTGGCCAAACATGAAAACGCAAATACAGGAGTATATTAACAAGTGTAGAAGCTGCCAATTAGAAAAGTTAGTCCGCGTCAAAACAAAACAACCGATGACTCTTACCGACACACCCGGGTGTGCTTTTGATAAAATTTCCATGGACGTCATGGGGCACCTTCCGGTAACCCCTGACGGATACACCAATATACTCACCATCCAAGACCTTTTGACAAAGTATTCCATAGCCATTCCTCTCAAGAAAACCTCAGCAGTAGACATAGCGGACGCATTAGTGACAAAATTCATTTGCATATACGGTTGCCCGAAAGGCATTTTAACGGACCAGGGGTCAAATTTTATTAACAGTCTAGTAAAAGCAGTAGCCATCAAATTTAGGATTAAACAGTATAAATCCACAGCCTTCCACCCTCAAACCAATGGCTCGGTGGAACGCTCACACCATATTCTCACAGAGTATCTTAAGCATTATATTACCGCCAGCGACGACTGGGAACGATGGCTCCCATACACCACATTTTCATACAATACAAGCGTTCATGAAGGTACTTTGTACACGCCACACGAACTCGTCTTTGGGCGAATTGCTCGAGTTCCCTCCGATTCACCGCTACAAGATAGTAGCGAAAATGAAACATACTCAGACTACCTTATTGATTTGCAAAATAGAATTACTAGATCCCAACAATTGGCAAAGGAAAACCTCGACAACTCGAAGCGTAGAACTAAGTACTATTATGATAAGAGTGTTAATATCCAGAAATTCGAAGCAGGCCAGTGGGTCTTCCTATTACGTGAACCGCGGAAACACAAGTTTCAATCACAGTACGTCGGACCCTATAGAATAGTCGAGATTCTGGGTAAGAACAACGTAAAAATATCGATTAAGGGTAGATATAAGGTAGTTCATATGAATAAATTAAAGCACTGTAAGCGTATGAATAGTATGAGAGAGCGAAAGTCTGATAATGAACTAAATAGTGAAAGAACTGAAAACCAAAAAGTGACAAACTCTAAGAACATTAGTGATAGTGAATCCAGTCTCCCAAGCGGGAAATACAGTCCCGACCAACCAATCGAAGGATGCCGCTCCGTGGAACCGAAACAAGCCCGCTACAGCTTCCCAGGCGAGGTCCAGCCTACCGAACGGCAGCCAACCGGCGAACATCCAAAGATACGCAATTCTTTGCAAACGCAGCAACCAGTCAGGAGATCTTGGCACGGCCAAGATTCCTTTTGTATGGGGGGAGGTGTGACGTCAGGCGTATCGCCTGCCACCCTCCAGCATCACCTCCAGCGCCCGATGAGGCCTCACCTGTACAACGAACGAGCACCCCTGCTCGTCAGCCGAGCTAAGGCAGCCAGGTACGGATCGTCCAGGAGTAGGCCCCTTCGCACACGCAACAACGCGTACAGCCAACAGGACCAAGGAGACTATCACGCCAGTCCAGATGCTCACCGTCACGTCTCTCCTGAACCTTATAGATACTTCGCCAGTATTTATTCCTAATTCGTTTTATAGCATATAAGAACTCTACAGACATTGTACATACAGACACAACACAACACATAATTATAAGTTAGGATAACTGCGATGCGCAAGCGAGCGCCCGACAAACGCGGCTCACACGAACCGCGAGCCGCCCCTCCACGCCGGCCGCCCCACTACGCGGGCCGAGGGGTCGCCCTACTCCAACCGTCCGCCCCACCGCGGGGCCCGAGCGATACGCGCGCCGCGCGATCCGAGGAGATCGCGGACGCGCGTCTGGATCTCAGAATCGTCGTAGCCGGCAACTGAGTCGTATCATCTCTTATTACTCGCGCTTTAGTGCCTCCAGGCTTTTCTCCACCACACTTGGGGTGTTCACTAATTCATTTTATTTCAATTTCCAATTCTTTTTCTACTTCGAACTTCGATTCCGATATCCAGTTCTAGTTCTAATTCTTAAATACTAAAGTAACACTAAATCTAGCCTAGGGAAAAGTACGTTTGTAAGAATAGGTTTATTTTAGAATATATTTATTTTAGTCGGTATATTTCGATACATCAATTCATTCTTAAATCCTCCATTTCGCATCCTTATTCGTTGTAATTAATACGAGAATATTACGGGAAGTAGAACCTCTCGTACCACTGCGAAGCTTCAATCATTCTGGCGTATCCAGAGCCGATCAACCGACCGTCGCAGCCAGCTTGGAAGCTGATTCCTATTTCGTTGCCAGCTATCAGCCCGTATCCTGGGACGATTCCACCGAACGACCCCCGACGACAGCCATACCTGCAAAGAGAGCGAAAATTAGCGGCGAATCAAGGCGGCGAAAGGTAAGTGAACGCTTTCTGTTCACCGTGTTCGCGTTTTAAAGTGTTTGCGTCCCTAATCGAACCAGCGTCCGCCGTAATTGCGCGGATCGATTTCGGATTAACGGCTACGTGTCGCCCGCGGTAAACTCGGTAATTTTCCGGACCCGTGACGTGACAGGTGCAATATCGCGTATTAGGGATCTTAAGAACTCTATTGCTACGATACCTAGACATCTGCAGACGCTATTTCCTAGCAAGGATGTTTCGCATTTACATTCATTTGAATCGTAGACGAGGAATGCATAACACTTCGCAATGATTATTATATCTTATCATGAAACATAGATATGAGATGAAATATCTCGTTTTAAGAAACATTTGAACTCTATTGCTTCAATACGTAGACATCTGCAAACGCTATTTCCTTGCAAGGAAGTGTCGCATTTACATTCATTTGAAGTGTAGACGAGGAATACATAACACTTCGCAAATCATATTATATCTTACCATGAAACATAGAAATGGGATGCGATATCGCGTTTTATGAAGCATTAGAAACCTATTGCTACGATAGGTAGACATCTGCAAACGCTATTTCCTTTCAAGGAAGTGTCGCATTTACATTCATTTGAAGTGTAGAGAAGGAATACATAACACTTCGCAAATCATATTACATCTTACCATGAAAGATAGAAATGAGATGCGATATCGCGTTTTAAGAAGCGTTAGAACTCCATTGCTACGATACCTAGACATCTGCAGACGCTATTTCCTAGCAAGGAAGTGTCGCATTTACATTCATTTGAAGTGTAGACGAGGAATACGTGACACTTCGCAAATCATATTATATCTTACCATGAAAGATAGAAATGTGATGCGATATCGCGTTTTAAGAAGCATTAGAAAGCTATTGCTACGATACGTAGACATCTGCAAACGCTATTTCCTAGCGAGGAAGTATCGCAATCACATTCAGTTGAAGTGTAGACGAGGAATACATAACACTTTGCAAATCATGTTATATCTTACCATGAAACATAGAAATGAGATGCGATATCGCGTTTTAAGAATCATATGAACTCAATTGCTACGTTACGTAGACATCTGGAAACGCTATTTCCTAGCGGGGATGTGTTGCATTCACATTACTTTGAAGTGTAGACGAGGAATACATAACACTTCGCAAATCATGTTATATCTTACCATGAAACATAGAAATGAGATGCGATATCGCGTTTTAAGAATCATATGAACTCAATTGCTACGATACGTAGACATCTGCAAACGCTATTTCCTAGCGGGGAAGTGTTGCATTCACATTACTTTGAAGTGTAGACGAGGAATACATAACACTTCGCAAATCATGTTATATCTTACCATGAAACATAGAAATGAGATGCGATATCGCGTTTTAAGAATCATATGAACTCAATTGCTACGATACGTAGACATCTGCAAACGCTATTTCCTAGCGGGGAAGCGTTGCATTCACATTACTTTGAAGTGTAGACGAGGAATACATAACACTTCGCAATTCATATTATATCTTACCATGAAACATAGAAATGAGATGCGATATCGCGTTTTAAGAAGCATTAGAACTCTATTGCTTCGATACGTAGACATCTGCAAACGCTATTTCCTTGCAAGGAAGTGTCGCATTTACATTCATTTGAAGTGTAGACGAGGAATACATAACACTTCGCATATCATATTATATCTTACCATGAAACATAGAAATGAGATGCGATATCCCGTTTTAAGAAGCATTAGAACACTATTGCTACGATAGGTAGACATTTGCAAACTCTATTTCCTTTCAAGGAAGTGTCCATTTGCATTCATTTGAAGTGTAGAGGAGGAACACATAACACATCGCAAGTCATATTACATCTTACCATGAAACATAGAAATGAGATGCGATATCGCGTTTTAGAAGCATTAGAACTCTATTACTACGATACCTAGACATCTGCAGACGCTATTTCCTAGCAAGGACGTGTCGCATTTACATTCATTTGAAGTGCAGACTAGGAATACATAACACTTCGCAAATCATATTATATCTTACAATGAAACATAGAAATGAGATGCGATATCGCGTTCTAAGAAGCATTAGAACCCTATTGCTACGATACGTAGGCAAGTGCAAACGCTATATCCTTGCAAGGAAGTGTCGCATTTACATTCATTTGAATCGTATACGAGGAATGCATAACACTTCGCGATGAATATTATATCTTATCATGAAACATAGATATGAGATGCAATATCTCGTTTTAAGAAGCATTTGAACTCCATTGCTTCGATACGTAGACACCTGCAAACGCTATTTCCTTGCAAGGAAGAGTCGCATTTACATTCATTTGAAGTGTAGGCGAGGAATACATAACACTTCGCAAATCATATTATATCTTACCATGAAACATAGAAATGAGATGCGATATCGCGTTTTAAGAAGCATTTGAACTCTATTGCTTCGATACGTAGACATCTGCAAACGCTATTTCCTTGCAAGGAAGTGTCGCATTTACATTCATTTGAATCGTAGACGAGGAATGCATAACACTTCGCAATGAATATTATATCCTATCATGAAACATAGATATGAGATGCAATATCTCGTTTTGAGAAGCATTTGAACTTTATTGCTTCGATACGTAGACATTTGCAAACGGTATTTCCTTGCAAGGAAGTGTCGCATCTACATTCATTTGAAGTGTAGACGAGGAATACATAACACTTCGCAAATCATATTATATCTTACCATGAAACATAGAAATGAGATGCGATATCGCTGTTTAAGAAGCATTAGAACACTATTGCTACGATAGGTAGACACTTGCAAACTCTATTTCCTTGCAAGGAAGTGTCCATTTGCATTCATTTGAAGTGTAGAGGAGGAACACATAACACATCGCAAGTCATATTATATCTTACCATGAAACATAGAAATGAGATGCGATATCGCGTTTTAAGAAGCATTAGAACACTATAGCTACGATAGGTAGACATTTGCAAACTCTATTTCCTTGCAAGGAAGTGTCCATTTACATTCATTTGAAGTGTAGAGGAGGAATACATAACACATCGCAAGTCATATTACATCTTACCATGAAACATAGAAATGAGATGCGATATCGCGTTTTAAGAAGCATTAGAACCCTATTGCTACGATACCTAGACTTCTGCAGACGCTAGGAAATATCCTAGCAAGGAAGTGTCGCATTTACATTCATTTGAAGTGTAGACGAGGAATACATGACACTTCGCAAATCATATTATATCTTACCATGAATCATAGAAATGAGATGCGATATCGCCTTTTAAGAATCATAAGAACTCTATTGCTACGGTACCTAGACATCTGCAAACGCTATTTCCTTGCAAGGAAGTGTCGCATTTACATTCATTTGAAGTGTAGACGAGGAATACATGACACTTCGCAAATCATATTATATCTTACCATGAAACATAGAAATGAGATGCGATATCGCGTTTTAAGAAGCATTTGAACTCTATTGCTTCGATACGTAGACATCTGCAAACGCTATTTCCTTGCAAGGAAGTGTCGCATTTACATTCATTTGAATCGTAGACGAGGAATGCATAACACTTCGCAATGAATATTATATCCTATCATGAAACATAGATATGAGATGCAATATCTCGTTTTGAGAAGCATTTGAACTCTATTGCTTCGATACGTAGACATCTGCAAACGCTATTTCCTTGCAAGGAAGTGTCGCATTTACATTCATTTGGAGTGTAGACGAGGAATACATGACACATCGCAAACCATATTATATCTTACCATGAAACATAGAAATGAGATGCGATATCGCGTTTTAAGAAGCATTAGAACACTATAGCTACGATAGGTAGACATTTGCAAACTCTATTTCCTTGCAAGGAAGTGTCCATTTACATTCATTTGAAGTGTAGAGGAGGAATACATAACACATCGCAAGTCATATTACATCTTACCATGAAACATAGAAATGAGATGCGATATCGCTTTTTAAGAAGCATTAGAACTCTATTGCTACGATACCTAGACATCTGCAGACGCTAGGAAATATCCTAGCAAGGAAGTGTCGCATTTACATTCATTTGAAGTGTAGACGAGGAATACATGACACCTCGCAAATCATATTATATCTTACCATGAATCATAGAAATGAGATGCGATATCGCCTTTTAAGAATCATAAGAACTCTATTGCTACGGTACCTAGACATCTGCAAACGCTATTTCCTTGCAAGGAAGTGTCGCATTTACATTCATTTGAATCGTAGACGAGGAATGCATAACACTTCGCAATGAACATTATATCTTATCATGAAACATAGATATGAGATGCAATATCTCGTTTTAAGTAGCATTTGAACTCTATTGCTTCGATACGTGGACATCTGCAAACGCTATTTCCTTGCAAGGAAGCGTCGCATTTATATTCATTTGAAGTGTAGACGAGGAATACATAACAGTTCGCAAATCATATTATATCTAACCATGAAACATAGAAATGAGATGCGATATCGCGTTTTAAGAATCATAAGAACTCTATTGCTACGATACGTATACATCTGCAGACGCTATTTCCTTGCAAGGATGTGTCGCATTTACATTCATTTGAAGTGTAGACGAGGAATACATGACACTTCGCAAATCATATTATATCTTACCATGAAACATAGAAATGAGATGCGATATCGCGTTTTAAGAAGCATTAGAAATCTATTGCTACGATACGTAGACATCTGCAAACGCTATTTCCTTGCTAGGAAGTGTCGCATTTACATTCATTTGAAGTGTAGACGAGGAATACATGGCACTTCGAAAATCATATTATATCTTACCATGAAACATAGAAATGAGATGCGATATCGCGTTTTAAGAATCATAATAACTCTATTGCTACGATACGTAGACATCTGCAAACGCTATTTCCTTGCGAGGAAGTGTCGCATTTACATTCATTTGAATCGTAGACGAGGAATGCATGACACTTCGCAATGAATATTATATCTTATCATGAAACATAGAAATGAGATGCGATAGCGCGTTTTGAGAATCATAAGAACTCTATTGCTACGATACGTAGAAATCTGCAAACGCTACTTCCTTGCAAGGATGTGTCGCATTTACATTCATTTGAAGTGTAGACGGGGAATATATAACACTTCGCAAATCATATTATATCTTACCATGAAACATAGAAATGAGATGCGATATCGCGTTTTAAGAAGCATTAGAAATCTATTGCTACGATACGTAGACATCTGCAAACGCTATTTCCTAGCGAGGAAGTGTCGCATTCACATTCATTTGAAGTGTAGACGAGGAATACATAACACTTCGCAAATCATATTATATCTTACCATGAAACATAGAAATGAGATGCGATATCGCGTTTTAAGAAGCATTAGAAACCTATTGCTACGATAGGTAGACATCTGCAAACGCTATTTCCTTTCAAGGAAGTGTCGCATTTACATTCATTTGAAGTGTAGAGAAGGAATACATAACACTTCGCAAATCATATTACATCTTACCATGAAACATAGAAATGAGATGCGATATCGCGTTTTAAGAAGCGTTAGAACTCCATTGCTACGATACCTAGACATCTGCAGACGCTATTTCCTAGCAAAGAAGTGTCGCACTTACATTCATTTGAAGTGTAGACGAGGAATACGTGACACTTCGCAAATCATATTATATCTTACCATGAAAGATAGAAATGTGATGCGATATCGCGTTTTAAGAAGCATTAGAAAGCTATTGCTACGATACGTAGACATCTGCAAACGCTATTTCCTAGCGAGGAAGTATCGCATTCACATTCATTTGAAGTGTAGACGAGGAATACATAACACTTCGCAAATCATGTTATATCTTACCATGAAACATAGAAATGAGATGCGATATCGCGTTTTAAGAATCATATGAACTCAATTGCTACGTTACGTAGACATCTGCAAACGCTATTTCCTAGCGGGGATGTGTTGCATTCACATTACTTTGAAGTGTAGACGAGGAATACATAACACTTCGCAAATCATGTTATATCTTACCATGAAACATAGAAATGAGATGCGATATCGCGTTTTAAGAATCATATGAACTCAATTGCTACGATACGTAGACATCTGCAAACGCTATTTCCTAGCGGGGAAGTGTTGCATTCACATTACTTTGAAGTGTAGACGAGGAATACATAACACTTCGCAATGATTATTATATCTTATCATGAAACATAGATATGAGACGCAATATCTCGTTTTAAGAAACATTTGAACTCTATTGCTTCGATACGTAGACATCTGCAAACGCTATTTCCTTGCAAGGAAGTGTCGCATTTACATTCATTTGAAGTGTAGACGAGGAATACATAACACTTCGCATATCATATTATATCTTACCATGAAACATAGAAATGAGATGCGATATCCCGTTTTAAGAAGCATTAGAACACTATTGCTACGATAGGTAGACACTTGCAAACTCTATTTCCTTGCAAGGAAGTGTCCATTTGCATTCATTTGAAGTGTAGAGGAGGAACACATAACACATCGCAAGTCATATTATATCTTACCATGAAACATAGAAATGAGATGCGATATCGCGTTTTAAGAAGCATTAGAACACTATAGCTACGATAGGTAGACATTTGCAAACTCTATTTCCTTGCAAGGAAGTGTCCATTTACATTCATTTGAATCGTAGACGAGGAATGCATAACACTTCGCAATGAATATTATATCTTATCATGAAACATAGATATGAGATGCAATATCTCGTTTTAAGTAGCATTTGAACTCTATTGCTTCGATACGTGGACATCTGCAAACGCTATTTCCTTGCAAGGAAGCGTCGCATTTATATTCATTTGAAGTGTAGACGAGGAATACATAACAGTTCGCAAATCATATTATATCTAACCATGAAACATAGAAATGAGATGCGATATCGCGTTTTAAGAATCATAAGAACTCTATTGCTACGATACGTATACATCTGCAGACGCTATTTCCTTGCAAGGATGTGTCGCATTTACATTCATTTGAAGTGTAGACGAGGAATACATGACACTTCGCAAATCATATTATATCTTACCATGAAACATAGAAATGAGATGCGATATCGCGTTTTAAGAAGCATTAGAAATCTATTGCTACGATACGTAGACATCTGCAAACGCTATTTCCTTGCTAGGAAGTGTCGCATTTACATTCATTTGAAGTGTAGACGAGGAATACATGGCACTTCGAAAATCATATTATATCTTACCATGAAACATAGAAATGAGATGCGATATCGCGTTTTAAGAATCATAATAACTCTATTGCTACGATACGTAGACATCTGCAAACGCTATTTCCTTGCGAGGAAGTGTCGCATTTACATTCATTTGAATCGTAGACGAGGAATGCATGACACTTCGCAATGAATATTATATCTTATCATGAAACATAGAAATGAGATGCGATAGCGCGTTTTGAGAATCATAAGAACTCTATTGCTACGATACGTAGAAATCTGCAAACGCTACTTCCTTGCAAGGATGTGTCGCATTTACATTCATTTGAAGTGTAGACGAGGAATATATAACACTTCGCAAATCATATTATATCTTACCATGAAACATAGAAATGAGATGCGATATCGCGTTTTAAGAAGCATTAGAAATCTATTGCTACGATACGGAGACATCTGCAAACGCTATTTCCTAGCGAGGAAGTGTCGCATTCACATTCATTTGAAGTGTAGACGAGGAATACATAACACTTCGCAAATCATATTATATCTTACCATGAAACATAGAAATGAGATGCGATATCGCGTTTTAAGGAGCATTAGAAACCTATTGCTACGATAGGTAGACATCTGCAAACGCTATTTCCTTTCAAGGAAGTGTCGCATTTACATTCATTTGAAGTGTAGAGAAGGAATACATAACACTTCGCAAATCATATTACATCTTACCATGAAACATAGAAATGAGATGCGATATCGCGTTTTAAGAAGCGTTAGAACTCCATTGCTACGATACCTAGACATCTGCAGACGCTATTTCCTAGCAAAGAAGTGTCGCACTTACATTCATTTGAAGTGTAGACGAGGAATACGTGACACTTCGCAAATCATATTATATCTTACCATGAAAGATAGAAATGTGATGCGATATCGCGTTTTAAGAAGCATTAGAAAGCTATTGGTACGATACGTAGACATCTGCAAACGCTATTTCCTAGCGAGGAAGTATCGCATTCACATTCATTTGAAGTGTAGACGAGGAATACATAACACTTCGCAAATCATGTTATATCTTACCATGAAACATAGAAATGAGATGCGATATCGCGTTTTAAGAATCATATGAACTCAATTGCTACGTTACGTAGACATCTGCAAACGCTATTTCCTAGCGGGGATGTGTTGCATTCACATTACTTTGAAGTGTAGACGAGGAATACATAACACTTCGCAAATCATGTTATATCTTACCATGAAACATAGAAATGAGATGCGATATCGCGTTTTAAGAATCATATGAACTCAATTGCTACGATACGTAGACATCTGCAAACGCTATTTCCTAGCGGGGAAGTGTTGCATTCACATTACTTTGAAGTGTAGACGAGGAATACATAACACTTCGCAATTCATATTATATCTTACCATGAAACATAGAAATGAGGTGCAATATCGCGTTTTAAGGATCATAAGAACTCTATTGCTACGATACCTAGACATCTGCAGACGCTATTTCCTAGCAAGGATGTGTCGCATTTACATTCATTTGAATCGTAGACGAGGAATGCATAAAACTTCGCAATGATTATTATATCTTATCATGAAACATAGATATGAGACGCAATATCTCGTTTTAAGAAACATTTGAACTCTATTGCTTCGATACGTAGACATCTGCAAACGCTATTTCCTTGCAAGGAAGTGTCGCATTTACATTCATTTGAAGTGTAGACGAGGAATACATAACACTTCGCATATCATATTATATCTTACCATGAAACATAGAAATGAGATGCGATATCCCGTTTTAAGAAGCATTAGAACACTATTGCTACGATAGGTAGACACTTGCAAACTCTATTTCCTTGCAAGGAAGTGTCCATTTGCATTCATTTGAAGTGTAGAGGAGGAACACATAACACATCGCAAGTCATATTATATCTTACCATGAAACATAGAAATGAGATGCGATATCGCGTTTTAAGAAGCATTAGAACACTATAGCTACGATAGGTAGACATTTGCAAACTCTATTTCCTTGCAAGGAAGTGTCCATTTACATTCATTTGAAGTGTAGAGGAGGAATACATAACACATCGCAAGTCATATTACATCTTACCATGAAACATAGAAATGAGATGCGATATCGCGTTTTAAGAAGCATTAGAACCCTATTGCTACGATACCTAGACATCTGCAGACGCTAGGAAATATCCTAGCAAGGAAGTGTCGCATTTACATTCATTTGAAGTGTAGACGAGGAATACATGACACTTCGCAAATCATATTATATCTTACCATGAATCATAGAAATGAGATGCGATATCGCCTTTTAAGAATCATAAGAACTCTATTGCTACGGTACCTAGACATCTGCAAACGCTATTTCCTTGCAAGGAAGTGTCGCATTTACATTCATTTGAATCGTAGACGAGGAATGCATAACACTTCGCAATGAATATTATATCTTATCATGAAACATAGATATGAGATGCAATATCTCGTTTTAAGTAGCATTTGAACTCTATTGCTTCGATACGTGGACATCTGCAAACGCTATTTCCTTGCAAGGAAGCGTCGCATTTATATTCATTTGAAGTGTAGACGAGGAATACATAACAGTTCGCAAATCATATTATATCTAACCATGAAACATAGAAATGAGATGCGATATCGCGTTTTAAGAATCATAAGAACTCTATTGCTACGATACGTATACATCTGCAAACGCTATTTCCTTGCAAGTATGTGTCGCATTTACATTCATTTGAAGTGTAGACGAGGAATACATGACACTTCGCAAATCATATTATATCTTACCATGAAACATAGAAATGAGATGCGATATCGCGTTTTAAGAAGCATTAGAAATCTATTGCTACGATACGTAGACATCTGCAAACGCTATTTCCTTGCTAGGAAGTGTCGCATTTACATTCATTTGAAGTGTAGACGAGGAGTACATGGCACTTCGAAAATCATATTATATCTTACCATGAAACATAGAAATGAGATGCGATATCGCGTTTTAAGAATCATAATAACTCTATTGCTACGATACGTAGACATCTGCAAACGCTATTTCCTTGCGAGGAAGTGTCGCATTTACATTCATTTGAATCGTAGACGAGGAATGCATGACACTTCGCAATGAATATTATATCTTATCATGAAACATAGAAATGAGATGCGATAGCGCGTTTTGAGAATCATAAGAACTCTATTGCTACGATACGTAGAAATCTGCAAACGCTACTTCCTTGCAAGGATGTGTCGCATTTACATTCATTTGAAGTGTAGACGAGGAATATATAACACTTCGCAAATCATATTATATCTTACCATGAAACATAGAAATGAGATGCGATATCGCGTTTTAAGAAGCATTAGAAATCTATTGCTACGATACGTAGACATCTGCAAACGCTATTTCCTAGCGAGGAAGTGTCGCATTCACATTCATTTGAAGTGTAGACGAGGAATACATAACACTTCGCAAATCATATTATATCTTACCATGAAACATAGAAATGAGATGCGATATCGCGTTTTAAGAAGCATTAGAAACCTATTGCTACGATAGGTAGACATCTGCAAACGCTATTTCCTTTCAAGGAAGTGTCGCATTTACATTCATTTGAAGTGTAGAGAAGGAATACATAACACTTCGCAAATCATATTACATCTTACCATGAAACATAGAAATGAGATGCGATATCGCGTTTTAAGAAGCGTTAGAACTCCATTGCTACGATACCTAGACATCTGCAGACGCTATTTCCTAGCAAAGAAGTGTCGCACTTACATTCATTTGAAGTGTAGACGAGGAATACGTGACACTTCGCAAATCATATTATATCTTACCATGAAAGATAGAAATGTGATGCGATATCGCGTTTTAAGAAGCATTAGAAAGCTATTGCTACGATACGTAGACATCTGCAAACGCTATTTCCTAGCGAGGAAGTATCGCATTCACATTCATTTGAAGTGTAGACGAGGAATACATAACACTTCGCAAATCATGTTATATCTTACCATGAAACATAGAAATGAGATGCGATATCGCGTTTTAAGAATCATATGAACTCAATTGCTACGTTACGTAGACATCTGCAAACGCTATTTCCTAGCGGGGATGTGTTGCATTCACATTACTTTGAAGTGTAGACGAGGAATACATAACACTTCGCAAATCATGTTATATCTTACCATGAAACATAGAAATGAGATGCGATATCGCGTTTTAAGAATCATATGAACTCAATTGCTACGATACGTAGACATCTGCAAACGCTATTTCCTAGCGGGGAAGTGTTGCATTCACATTACTTTGAAGTGTAGACGAGGAATACATAACACTTCGCAATTCATATTATATCTTACCATGAAACATAGAAATGAGGTGCAATATCGCGTTTTAAGGATCATAAGAACTCTATTGCTACGATACCTAGACATCTGCAGACGCTATTTCCTAGCAAGGATGTGTCGCATTTACATTCATTTGAATCGTAGACGAGGAATGCATAAAACTTCGCAATGATTATTATATCTTATCATGAAACATAGATATGAGACGCAATATCTCGTTTTAAGAAACATTTGAACTCTATTGCTTCGATACGTAGACATCTGCAAACGCTATTTCCTTGCAAGGAAGTGTCGCATTTACATTCATTTGAAGTGTAGACGAGGAATACATAACACTTCGCATATCATATTATATCTTACCATGAAACATAGAAATGAGATGCGATATCCCGTTTTAAGAAGCATTAGAACACTATTGCTACGATAGGTAGACACTTGCAAACTCTATTTCCTTGCAAGGAAGTGTCCATTTGCATTCATTTGAAGTGTAGAGGAGGAACACATAACACATCGCAAGTCATATTATATCTTACCATGAAACATAGAAATGAGATGCGATATCGCGTTTTAAGAAGCATTAGAACACTATAGCTACGATAGGTAGACATTTGCAAACTCTATTTCCTTGCAAGGAAGTGTCCATTTACATTCATTTGAAGTGTAGAGGAGGAATACATAACACATCGCAAGTCATATTACATCTTACCATGAAACATAGAAATGAGATGCGATATCGCGTTTTAAGAAGCATTAGAACCCTATTGCTACGATACCTAGACATCTGCAGACGCTAGGAAATATCCTAGCAAGGAAGTGTCGCATTTACATTCATTTGAAGTGTAGACGAGGAATACATGACACTTCGCAAATCATATTATATCTTACCATGAATCATAGAAATGAGATGCGATATCGCCTTTTAAGAATCATAAGAACTCTATTGCTACGGTACGTAGACATCTGCAAACGCTATTTCCTTGCAAGGAAGTGTCGCATTTACATTCATTTGAATCGTAGACGAGGAATGCATAACACTTCGCAATGAATATTATATCTTATCATGAAACATAGATATGAGATGCAATATCTCGTTTTAAGTAGCATTTGAACTCTATTGCTTCGATACGTGGACATCTGCAAACGCTATTTCCTTGCAAGGAAGCGTCGCATTTATATTCATTTGAAGTGTAGACGAGGAATACATAACAGTTCGCAAATCATATTATATCTAACCATGAAACATAGAAATGAGATGCGATATCGCGTTTTAAGAATCATAAGAACTCTATTGCTACGATACGTATACATCTGCAGACGCTATTTCCTTGCAAGGATGTGTCGCATTTACTTTCATTTGAAGTGTAGACGAGGAATACATGACACTTCGCAAATCATATTATATCTTACCATGAAACATAGAAATGAGATGCGATATCGCGTTTTAAGAAGCATTAGAAATCTATTGCTACGATACGTAGACATCTGCAAACGCTATTTCCTTGCTAGGAAGTGTCGCATTTACATTCATTTGAAGTGTAGACGAGGAATACATGGCACTTCGAAAATCATATTATATCTTACCATGAAACATAGAAATGAGATGCGATATCGCGTTTTAAGAATCATAATAACTCTATTGCTACGATACGTAGACATCTGCAATCGCTATTTCCTTGCGAGGAAGTGTCGCATTTACATTCATTTGAATCGTAGACGAGGAATGCATGACACTTCGCAATGAATATTATATCTTATCATGAAACATAGAAATGAGATGCGATAGCGCGTTTTGAGAATCATAAGAACTCAATTGCTACGATACGTAGAAATCTGCAAACGCTACTTCCTTGCAAGGATGTGTCGCATTTACATTCATTTAAAGTGTAGACGAGGAATACGTGACACTTCGCAAATCATATTATATCTTACCATGAAAGATAGAAATGTGATGCGATATCGCGTTTTAAGAAGCATTAGAAAGCTATTGCTACGAAACGTAGACATCTGCAAACGCTATTTCCTAGCGAGGAAGTATCGCATTCACATTCATTTGAAGTGTAGACGAGGAATACATAACACTTCGCAAATCATGTTATATCTTACCATGAAACATAGAAATGAGATGCGATATCGCGTTTTAAGAATCATATGATCTCAATTGCTACGTTACGTAGACATCTGCAAACGCTACTTCCTAGCGGGGATGTGTTGCATTCACATTACTTTGAAGTGTAGACGAGGAATACATAACACTTCGCAAATCATGTTATATCTTACCATGAAACATAGAAATGAGATGCGATATCGCGTTTTAAGAATCATGTGAACTCAATTGCTACGATACGTAGACATCTGCAAACGCTATTTCCTAGCGGGGAAGTGATGCATTCACATTACTTTGAAGTGTAGACGAGGAATACATAACACTTCGCAATTCATATTATATCTTACCATGAAACAAAGAAATGAGGTGCAATATCGCGTTTTAAGGATCATAAGAACTCTATTGCTTCGATACGTAGACATCTGCAAACGCTATTTCCTTGCAAGGAAGTGTCGCATTTACATTCATTTGAAGTGTAGACGAGGAATACATAACACATCGCAAGTCATATTACATCTTACCATGAAACATAGAAATGAGATGCGATATCGCGTTTTAAGGAGCGTTAGAAATCTATTGCTACGATACGTAGACATCTGCAAACGCTATTTCCTTGCAAGGAAGTGTCGCATTTACATTCATTTGAAGTGTAGACGAGGAATACATGACACTGCGCAATGGATATTATATCTTATCATGAAACATAGATATGAGATGCAATATCTCGTTTTAAGAAGCATTTGAACTCTATTGCTTCGATACGTAGACATCTGCAAACGCTATTTCCTTGCAAGGAAGTGTCGCATTTACATTCATTTGGAGTGTAGACGAGGAATACATGACACATCGCAAACCATATTATATCTTACCATGAAACATAGAAATGAGATGCGATATCGCGTTTTAAGAAGCATTAGAACACTATAGCTACGATAGGTAGACATTTGCAAACTCTATTTCCTTGCAAGGAAGTGTCCATTTACATTCATTTGAAGTGTAGAGGAGGAATACATAACACATCGCAAGTCATATTACATCTTACCATGAAACATAGAAATGAGATGCGATATCGCGTTTTAAGAAGCATTAGAAATCTATTGCTACGATACGTAGACATCTGCAAACGCTATTTCCTAGCGAGGAAGTGTCGCATTCACATTCATTTGAAGTGTAGACGAGGAATACATAACACTTCGCAAATCATATTATATCTTACCATGAAACATAGAAATGAGATGCGATATCGCGTTTTAAGAAGCATTAGAAACCTATTGCTACGATAGGTAGACATCTGCAAACGCTATTTCCTTGCAAGGAAGTGTCGCATTTACATTCATTTGCAGTGTAGACGAGGAATACATGACACTTCGCAATGAATATTATATCTTATCATGAAACATAGATATGAGATGCAATATCTCGTTTTAAGAAGCATTTGAACTCTATTGCTTCGATACGTAGACACCTGCAAACGCTATTTCCTTGCAAGGAAGAGTCGCATTTACATTCATTTGAAGTGTAGGCGAGGAATACATAACACTTCGCAAATCATATTATATCTTACCATGAAACATAGAAATGAGATGCGATATCGCGTTTTAAGAAGCATTTGAACTCTATTGCTTCGATACGTAGACATCTGCAAACGCTATTTCCTTGCAAGGAAGTGTCGCATTTACATTCATTTGAATCGTAGACGAGGAATGCATAACACTTCGCAATGAATATTATATCCTATCATGAAACATAGATATGAGATGCAATATCTCGTTTTGAGAAGCATTTGAACTTTATTGCTTCGATACGTAGACATCTGCAAACGGTATTTCCTTGCAAGGAAGTGTCGCATCTACATTCATTTGAAGTGTAGACGAGGAATACATAACACTTCGCAAATCATATTATATCTTACCATGAAACATAGAAATGAGATGCGATATCGCGGTTTAAGAAGCATTAGAACTCTATTACTACGATACCTAGACATCTGCAGACGCTATTTCCTAGCAAGGACGTGTCGCATTTACATTCATTTGAAGTGCAGACTAGGAATACATAACACTTCGCAAATCATATTATATCTTACCATGAAACATAGAAATGAGATGCGATATCGCGTTCTAAGAAGCATTAGAACCCTATTGCTACGATACGTAGACAAGTGCAAACGCTATTTCCTTGCAAGGAAGTGTCGCATTTACATTCATTTGAATCGTATACGAGGAATGCATAACACTTCGCGATGAATATTATATCTTATCATGAAACATAGATATGAGATGCAATATCTCGTTTTAAGAAGCATTTGAACTCCATTGCTTCGATACGTAGACACCTGCAAACGCTATTTCCTTGCAAGGAAGAGTCGCATTTACATTCATTTGAAGTGTAGGCGAGGAATACATAACACTTCGCAAATCATATTATATCTTACCATGAAACATAGAAATGAGATGCGATATCGCGTTTTAAGAAGCATTTGAACTCTATTGCTTCGATACGTAGACATCTGCAAACGCTATTTCCTTGCAAGGAAGTGTCGCATTTACATTCATTTGAATCGTAGACGAGGAATGCATAACACTTCGCAATGAATATTATATCCTATCATGAAACATAGATATGAGATGCAATATCTCGTTTTGAGAAGCATTTGAACTTTATTGCTTCGATACGTAGACATCTGCAAACGGTATTTCCTTGCAAGGAAGTGTCGCATCTACATTCATTTGAAGTGTAGACGAGGAATACATAACACTTCGCAAATCATATTATATCTTACCATGAAACATAGAAATGAGATGCGATATCGCTGTTTAAGAAGCATTAGAACTCTATTACTACGATACCTAGACATCTGCAGACGCTATTTCCTAGCAAGGACGTGTCGCATTTACATTCATTTGAAGTGCAGACGAGGAATACATGACACTTCGCAATGAATATTATATCTTATCATGAAACATAGATATGAGATGCAATATGTCGTTTTAAGAAGCATTTGAACTCTATTGCTTCGATACGTAGACATCTGCAAACGCTATTTCCTTGCAAGGAAGTGTCGCATTTACATTCATTTGGAGTGTAGACGAGGAATACATGACACATCGCAAACCATATTATATCTTACCATGAAACATAGAAATGAGATGCGATATCGCGTTTTAAGAAGCATTAGAACACTATAGCTACGATAGGTAGACATTTGCAAACTCTATTTCCTTGCAAGGAAGTGTCCATTTACATTCATTTGAAGTGTAGAGGAGGAATACATAACACATCGCAAGTCATATTACATCTTACCATGAAACATAGAAATGAGATGCGATATCGCGTTTTAAGAAGCATTAGAACTCTATTGCTACGATACCTAGACATCTGCAGACGCTAGGAAATATCCTAGCAAGGAAGTGTCGCATTTACATTCATTTGAAGTGTAGACGAGGAATACATGACACTTCGCATATCATATTATATCTTACCATGAATCATAGAAATGAGATGCGATATCGCCTTTTAAGAATCATAAGAACTCTATTGCTACGGTACGTAGACATCTGCAAACGCTATTTCCTTGCAAGGAAGTGTCGCATTTACATTCATTTGAATCGTAGACGAGGAATACATAACACTTCGCAATGAATATTATATCTTATCATGAAACATAGATATGAGATGCAATATCTCGTTTTAAGTAGCATTTGAACTCTATTGCTTCGATACGTGGACATCTGCAAACGCTATTTCCTTGCAAGGAAGCGTCGCATTTATATTCATTTGAAGTGTAGACGAGGAATACATAACAGTTCGCAAATCATATTATATCTAACCATGAAACATAGAAATGAGATGCGATATCGCGTTTTAAGAATCATAAGAACTCTATTGCTACGATACGTATACATCTGCAGACGCTATTTCCTTGCAAGGATGTGTCGCATTTACATTCATTTGAAGTGTAGACGAGGAATACATGACACTTCGCAAATCATATTATATCTTACCATGAAACATAGAAATGAGATGCGATATCGCGTTTTAAGAAGCATTAGAAATCTATTGCTACGATACGTAGACATCTACAAACGCTATTTCCTTGCTAGGAAGTGTCGCATTTACATTCATTTGAAGTGTAGACGAGGAATACATGGCACTTCGAAAATCATATTATATCTTACCATGAAACATAGAAATGAGATGCGATATCGCGTTTTAAGAATCATAATAACTCTATTGCTACGATACGTAGACATCTGCAAACGCTATTTCCTTGCGAGGAAGTGTCGCATTTACATTCATTTGAATCGTAGACGAGGAATGCATGACACTTCGCAATGAATATTATATCTTATCATGAAACATAGAAATGAGATGCGATAGCGCGTTTTGAGAATCATAAGAACTCTATTGCTACGATACGTAGAAATCTGCAAACGCTACTTCCTTGCAAGGATGTGTCGCATTTACATTCATTTGAAGTGTAGACGAGGAATATATAACACTTCGCAAATCATATTATATCTTACCACGAAACATAGAAATGAGATGCGATATCGCGTTTTAAGAAGCATTAGAAATCTATTGCTACGATACGTAGACATCTGCAAACGCTATTTCCTAGCGAGGAAGTGTCGCATTCACATTCATTTGAAGTGTAGACGAGGAATACATAACACTTCGCAAATCATATTATATCTTACCATGAAACATAGAAATGAGATGCGATATCGCGTTTTAAGAAGCATTAGAAACCTATTGCTACGATAGGTAGACATCTGCAAACGCTATTTCCTTTCAAGGAAGTGTCGCATTTACATTCATTTGAAGTGTAGAGAAGGAATACATAACACTTCGCAAATCATATTACATCTTACCATGAAACATAGAAATGAGATGCGATATCGCGTTTTAAGAAGCGTTAGAACTCCATTGCTACGATACCTAGACATCTGCAGACGCTATTTCCTAGCAAAGAAGTGTCGCACTTACATTCATTTGAAGTGTAGACGAGGAATACGTGACACTTCGCAAATAATATTATATCTTACCATGAAAGATAGAAATGTGATGCGATATCGCGTTTTAAGAAGCATTAGAAAGCTATTGCTACGATGCGTAGACATCTGCAAACGCTATTTCCTAGCGAGGAAGTATCGCATTCACATTCATTTGAAGTGTAGACGAGGAATACATAACACTTCGCAAATCATGTTATATCTTACCATGAAACATAGAAATGAGATGCGATATCGCGTTTTAAGAATCATATGAACTCAATTGCTACGTTACGTAGACATCTGCAAACGCTATTTCCTAGCGGGGATGTGTTGCATTCACATTACTTTGAAGTGTAGACGAGGAATACATAACACTTCGCAAATCATGTTATATCTTACCATGAAACATAGAAATGAGATGCGATATCGCGTTTTAAGAATCATATGAACTCAATTGCTACGATACGTAGACATCTGCAAACGCTATTTCCTAGCGGGGAAGTGTTGCATTCACATTACTTTGAAGTGTAGACGAGGAATACATAACACTTCGCAATTCATATTATATCTTACCATGAAACATAGAAATGAGGTGCAATATCGCGTTTTAAGGATCATAAGAACTCTATTGCTACGATACCTAGACATCTGCAGACGCTATTTCCTAGCAAGGATGTGTCGCATTTACATTCATTTGAATCGTAGACGAGGAATGCATAAAACTTCGCAATGATTATTATATCTTATCATGAAACATAGATATGAGACGCAATATCTCGTTTTAAGAAACATTTGAACTCTATTGCTTCGATACGTAGACATCTGCAAACGCTATTTCCTTGCAAGGAAGTGTCGCATTTACATTCATTTGAAGTGTAGACGAGGAATACATAACACTTCGCATATCATATTATATCTTACCATGAAACATAGAAATGAGATGCGATATCCCGTTTTAAGAAGCATTAGAACACTATTGCTACGATAGGTAGACACTTGCAAACTCTATTTCCTTGCAAGGAAGTGTCCATTTGCATTCACTTGAAGTGTAGAGGAGGAACACATAACACATCGCAAGTCATATTATATCTTACCATGAAACATAGAAATGAGATGCGATATCGCGTTTTAAGAAGCATTAGAACACTATAGCTACGATAGGTAGACATTTGCAAACTCTATTTCCTTGCAAGGAAGTGTCCATTTACATTCATTTGAAGTGTAGAGGAGGAATACATAACACATCGCAAGTCATATTACATCTTACCATGAAACATAGAAATGAGATGCGATATCGCGTTTTAAGAAGCATTAGAAATCTATTACTACGATACCTAGACATCTGCAGACGCTATTTCCTAGCAAGGACGTGTCGCATTTACATTCATTTGAAGTGCAGACGAGGAATACATAACACTTCGCAAATCATATTATATCTTACCATGAAACATAGAAATGAGATGCGATATCGCGTTTTAAGAAGCATTAGAACCCTATTGCTACGATACGTAGACAAGTGCAAACGCTATTTCCTTGCAAGGAAGTGTCGCATTTACATTCATTTGAATCGTATACGAGGAATGCATAACACTTCGCGATGAATATTATATCTTATCATGAAACATAGATATGAGATGCAATATCTCGTTTTAAGAAGCATTTGAACTCCATTGCTTCGATACGTAGACACCTGCAAACGCTATTTCCTTGCAAGGAAGAGTCGCATTTACATTCATTTGAAGTGTAGGCGAGGAATACATAACACTTCGCAAATCATATTATATCTTACCATGAAACATAGAAATGAGATGCGATATCGCGTTTTAAGAAGCATTTGAACTCTATTGCTTCGATACGTAGACATCTGCAAACGCTATTTCCTTGCAAGGAAGTGTCGCATTTACATTCATTTGAATCGTAGACGAGGAATGCATAACACTTCGCAATGAATATTATATCTTATCATGAAACATAGATATGAGATGCAATATCTCGTTTTGAGAACCATTTGAACTTTATTGCTTCGATACGTAGACATCTGCAAACGGTATTTCCTTGCAAGGAAGTGTCGCATCTACATTCATTTGAAGTGTAGACGAGGAATACATAACACTTCGCAATGAATATTATATCTTATCATGAAACATAGATATGAGATGCGATATCACGTTTTAAGAAGCATTAGAACTCCATCCCTAAGATAAGTCGACATCTGCAAACGCTATTTCCTTGCAAGGAAGTGTCGCATTTACATTCATTTGAAGTGTAGACGAGGAATACATGACACTGCGCAATGAATATTATATCTTATCATGAAACATAGATATGAGATGCAATATCTCGTTTTAAGAAGCATTTGAACTCTATTGCTTCGATACGTAGACACCTGCAAACGCTATTTCCTTGCAAGGAAGAGTCGCATTTACATTCATTTGAAGTGTAGGCGAGGAATACATAACACTTCGCAAATCATATTATATCTTACCATGAAACATAGAAATGATATGCGATATCGCGTTTTAAGAAGCATTAGAACCCTATTGCTACGATACGTAGACAAGTGCAAACGCTATTTCCTTGCAAGGAAGTGTCGCATTTACATTCATTTGAATCGTATACGAGGAATGCATAACACTTCGCGATGAATATTATATCTTATCATGAAACGTAGATATGAGATGCAATATCTCGTTTTAAGAAGCATTTGAACTTTATTGCTTCGATACGTAGACATCTGCAAACGCTATTTCCTTGCAAGGAAGTGTCGCATCTACATTCATTTGAAGTGTAGACGAGGAATACATAACACTTCGCAAATCATATTATATCTTAGCATGAAACATAGAAATGAGATGCGATATCGCATTTTAAGAAGCATTAGAATTCTATTGCTACGATACCTAGACATCTGCAGACACTATTTCCTAGCAAGGAAGTGTCGCATTTACATTCTTTTGAAGTGTAGGCGAGGAATACATAACACATCGCAATGAATATTACATCTTATCATGAAACATGGAAATGAGATGCGATATCTCGTTTTAAGAAGCATTTGAACACTATTGCTTCGATACGTAGACATCTGCAAACGCTATGTCCTAGCAAGGAAGTGTCGCATTTACATCCACTAGAATCGTAGACGAGGAATGCATAACACTTCGCAATGAATATTACATCTTATCTTGAAACATAGATATGAGATGCAATATCTCGTTTTAAGAAGCATTTGAACTTTATTGCTTCGATACGTAGACATCTGCAAACGCTATTTCCTTGCAAGGAAGTGTCGCATCTACATTCATTTGAAGTGTAGACGAGGAATACATAACACTTCGCAAATCATATTATATCTTAGCATGAAACATAGAAATGAGATGCGATATCGCATTTTAAGAAGCATTAGAATTCTATTGCTACGATACCTAGACATCTGCAGACACTATTTCCTAGCAAGGAAGTGTCGCATTTACATTCTTTTGAAGTGTAGGCGAGGAATACATAACACATCGCAATGAATATTACATCTTATCATGAAACATGGAAATGAGATGCGATATCTCGTTTTAAGAAGCATTTGAACACTATTGCTTCGATACGTAGACATCTGCAAACGCTATGTCCTAGCAAGGAAGTGTCGCATTTACATCCATTAGAATCGTAGACGAGGAATACATAACACTTCGCAAATCATATTATATCTTACCATGAAACATAGAAATGAGATGCGATATCGCGGTTTAAGAAGCATTAGAACTCTATTACTACGATACCTAGACATTTGCAGACGCTATTTCCTAGCAAGGACGTGTCGCATTTACATTCATTTGAAGTGCAGACGAGGAATACATAACACTTCGCAAATCATATTATATCTTACCATGAAACATAGAAATGATATGCGATATCGCGTTTTAAGAAGCATTAGAACCCTATTGCTACGATACGTAGACAAGTGCAAACGCTATTTCCTTGCAAGGAAGTGTCGCATTTACATTCATTTGAATCGTATACGAGGAATGCATAACACTTCGCGATGAATATTATATCTTATCATGAAACGTAGATATGAGATGCAATATCTCGTTTTAAGAAGCATTTGAACTTTATTGCTTCGATACGTAGACATCTGCAAACGCTATTTCCTTGCAAGGAAGTGTCGCATCTACATTCATTTGAAGTGTAGACGAGGAATACATAACACTTCGCAAATCATATTATATCTTAGCATGAAACATAGAAATGAGATGCGATATCGCATTTTAAGAAGCATTAGAATTCTATTGCTACGATACCTAGACATCTGCAGACACTATTTCCTAGCAAGGAAGTGTCGCATTTACATTCTTTTGAAGTGTAGGCGAGGAATACATAACACATCGCAATGAATATTACATCTTATCATGAAACATGGAAATGAGATGCGATATCTCGTTTTAAGAAGCATTTGAACACTATTGCTTCGATACGTAGACATCTGCAAACGCTATTTCCTTGCAAGGAAGTGTCGCATTTACATTCATTTGGAGTGTAGACGAGGAATACATGACACATCGCAAGCCATATTATATCTTACCATGAAACATAGAAATGAGATGCGATGTCGCGTTTTAAGAATCATAAGAACTCTATTGCTACGATACGTAGACATCTGCAAACGCTATTTCCTTGCAAGGAAGTGTCGCATTTTCATTCATTTGAAGTGTAGACGAGGAATACATTACACTTCGCAAATCATATTATATCTTACCATGAAACATAGAAATGAGATGCGATATCGCGTTTTAAGAAGCATTAGAAATCTATTGCTACGATACGTAGACATCTGCGAACGCTATTTCCTAGCAAGGAAGTGTCGCATTTACATTCATTTGAATCGTAGACGAGGAATGCATAACACTTCGCAAATCATATTATATGTTACCATGAAACATAGAAATGAGATGCGATATCGCGTTCTAAGAAGCATAAGAACACTATTGCTACAATACGTAGACATCTGCAAACGCTATTTCCTTGCAAGAAAGTGTCGCATTTACATTCTTCTTAAGCGAATACGAGGTATACATAACACTTTACAATGAATATTGTATCTTATCATGCAACATAGTAATGAGATGCGATATCGCGTTTTAAGAAGCATTAGAAATCTATTGCTACGATACGCAGACATCTGCAAACGCCATTTCCTAGCGAGGAAGTGTCGCATTCACATTCATTTGAAGAGTAGACGAGGAATACATAACACTTCGCAAATCATATTATATCTTACCATGAAACATATACATGAGATGCGATATCGCGTTTTAAGAAGCATTAGATCTCTATCCCTACGATACGTAAATATCTGCAAACGCTTTTTCCTAGCACGGAAGTGTCGCATTTACATTCCTCTGAAGTGAATACGAGGTATACATAACACCTTACAATGAATATTATATCTTATCATGCGACATAGTAATGAGATGCGATATCGCGTTTTAAGAAGCATTAGAACTCTATTGCTACGATACGTAGACATCTGCAAACGCTATTTCCTAGCAGGGAAGTGTCGCATTTGCGTCCATTTCAATCGTAGACGAGGAATGCATAACACTTCGCAATGAATATTATATCTTATCATGAAACATAGATATGAGATGCAATATCTCGTTTTAAGAAGCATTTGAACTCTATTGCTTCGATACGTAGACATCTGCAAACGCTATTTCCTTGCAAGGAAGTGTCGCATTTACATTCATTTGAAGTGTAGACGAGGAATACATAACATTTCGCAAATCATATTATATCTTACCATGAAACATAGAAATGAGTTGCGATATCGCGTTTTAAGAAGCATTAGAATATTAATGCTACGATAGGTAGATATTTGCAAACACTATCTCCTTGCAAGGAAGTGTCGCATTTACATTCATTTGAAGTGTAGACGAGGAATACATAACACTTCGCAAATCATATTATATCTTACCATGAAACATAGAAATGAGATGCGATATCGCCTTTTAAGAATCATAAGAACACTATTCCTACGATACGTAGACACCTGCAAACGCTATTTCTTTACAAGGAAGTGTCGCATTTACATTCATTTGAATCGTAGACGAGGAATGCATAACACTTCGCAAATCATATTATATTTTACCATGAAACATAGAAATGAGATGCGATATCGCGTTTTAAGAAGCGTTAGAACACCATTGCTACGATAGGTAGACATTTGCAAACACTATTTCCTTGCAAGGAAGTGTCGCATTTACATTCATTTGAAGTGTAGGCGATGAATACATGACACTTCGCAAATCATATTATATCTTACCATGAAACATAGAAATGAGATGCGATATCGCGTTTTAAGAAGCATTAGAAATCTATTGCTACGATACGCAGATATCTGCAAACGCTTTTTCCTAGCAAGGAAGTGTCGCATATACATTCATTTGAAGTGTAGACGAGGACTACATAACACTTAGCAAATCATATTATATCTTACCATGAATCACAGAAATGAAATGCGATATCGCGTTTTAAGAAGCATTAGAACACTATTGCTACGATCCGTAGACATCTGCAAACGCTATTTCCTTGCAAGGAAGTGTCGCATTTTCATTCATTTGAAGTGTAGACGAGGAATACATAACACTTCGCAAATCATATTATATCTTACCATGAAACGTAGAAATGAGATGCGATATCGCGTTTTAAGAATCATTAGAACACTATTGCTACGATAGGTAGACATTTGCAAACGCAATTTCCTTGCAAGGAAGTGTCTCATTTACATTCATTTGAAGTGTAGACGAGGAATACATAACACTTCGCAAATCATATTATATCTTACCATGAAACATAGAAATGAGATGCGATATCGCGTTTTAAGAAGCATTAGAACTCTATTGTTACAATAGCTAGACATCTGCAGACGCTATTTCCTAGCAAGGAAGTGTCGCATTTACATTCATTTGAAGTGTAGACGAGGAATACATGACACTTCGCAAATCATATTATATCTTACCATGAAACATAGAAATGAGATGCGATATCGCGTTTTAAGACGCATTAGAACGCTATTGCCACGATACCTAGACATCTGCAGACGCTATTTCCTAGCAAGGAAGTGTCGCATTTACATTCAATTGAAGTGAAGACGAGGAATATATGACACTTCGCAAATCATATTATATCTTACCATGAAACATAGAAATGAGATGCGATATCGCGTTTTAAGAAGCATTAGAAATATATTGCTACGATACGTAGACATCTGCAAACGCTATTTCCTTGCAAGGAAGTGTCGCATTTACATTCATTTGAAGTGTAGACGAGGAATACATGACACTTCGCAAATCATATTATATCTTACCATGAAACATAGTAATGAGATGCGATATCGCGTTTTAAGAAGCATAAGAACTCTACAGCTACGATACTTAGACATCGGCAAACGCTATTTCCTAGCAAGGAAGTGTCGCATTTACACCCTTCTGAAGTGAATACGAGGTATACATAACACTTTACATTGAATATTATATCTTATCATGCAATATAGCACAGTGATGCGTTATCGCGTTTTAAGAAGCATTAGAACTCCATCCCTACGATAAGTAGACATCTGCAAACGCTATTTCCTAGCAAGGAAGTGTCGCATTTACATTCATTTGATGTGTAGGCGAGGAATACATGTAACGTCCGGCGTATCGCCTTCCACCCCCCGGCGCCTCCCGCAGCACGCAACAACCAATTACCTGCGTCTACCTGCATCCTACCGCACGGGCGAACCGCCCTTTGGCCGAGCTAAGGCAGCCGATCCGCTACATCCGCCTAGGAGATGGACGAGCCGACCGCGCTATCGCGCGTACCCAGCACCATACGAGGCACCACCAGAGCAACGACCAGAATCTCTCGCCAGTATTCGCCCGTATTCACTCTTCTCATGCGTATACCGATAATACTCGAATCCTTGTTCTAAGTACACGACTCACACATTGTAACACCAACAACACACACACATAATTTTAAGACCGACGTACATATATATATTCTAATTCATTAGTAGCGACGCGCGCCCGCGCGCATCCGACGCTCGCGGCTCACGCGTAACGCGAGCGCTCCCACTCCGACCGGCCGCCCCACCGCGAGGCGCGCCCCACTCGAACGTACGCCCCACCGCGAGGGCTCAGCGACTCGCGCGCCACGGGAACCGAGGAGGTCCCGTGCACGCGACAGGATCGTCAGTTCATACTCCGACACTCGTTCCGACTCGATTTCTCCGGGACTCCTTCCGAGTACCCGCGATTCCAATCTCTTCTCCATGCCTTAGGGCTGTCTGCCACCTCTTCGAGGTGTTCTCTGTTTCTAGTTAAGTTCAAGTTCTAGTTTATTAAGTACTTATATCTAGCTTAGGGAAAGTATCAGTGTAAGTCAGGTTTTATACTTAAAATATATCTTTATTTTTACCTACATTCGACTCTATTTTATTTCATTTATTCTCGCGTATCCATACAACCATATTCACTCTTTGAATCAGTACAGTTGCTTGGAAATTCTACTTGGTTAGAGAGGACCGCCGCTTAACCTTGTGGAACTACAGCTCCGTGCTATTCGAAGTGACAGTCGATCTTCGTTCTGCTGGACCGACACGGATAGAGAGGACCGCCGCTTACCAACTCGAATCCAGTCAGTCGAAGGTCGCTTTTGAATGTGCCGCGCCGTCTCGAAAAGAACGCGACGTGCGGGTCGAAAGAATCAGCTCCGACGATTAGTGCGTGAATTCACCGAATCCAGGGCGAGCCAGGACTCTCGCTTCCGCATCCAGTCTCTTCACTCTTCGGCCAGTTCTTCCAAGCGGGATCAGCATTCCTGCCAGGGCCATTGGATCCTCATTCCTCTGACGTTTCCGTTCCGCAGCTCCTACGCAGCTACCATTCCGGAAGGCGATCCCAGGAAACAGCGATACCTGGAACAGAAATATTAATTCAACCGAGGGCTCAAGACGACGAAAGGTAAGAGAATTTACATACTAAATCGCGTCCGCGTGTGCTTATAGTGTTCGCGTCCCATTAAAGCAACCACGGCACCCATCACAATCGAGTGATCGGTTCCGCGTTTCGGCTACGTGTCGTCCGTCTCCCACACGAGAAATTCTCTCGGGCCAGGACGTGACACGAATTTGGTGACAGCGGTGGGATAGATTCGCGTTTCTCTAGAAATTCTGCTAGTTCGAATACGCGACCAGCTATGGCGACGCGAACGCCAGTTAAGACACGCCACCAGCCGCCGCGCGGTACAGCCACGAATACCGACGCCGAAAAGAATCACCCTGTCTCACGCGCTATCGATTTCCAAGACGCGTTCGCCGAACCGCTTCCAAGAACCGCCGACGCTAGTGTAGGTGATAAATCCGCCGATAACACCCTTCTGTTAATGCAACAGATCGAGGAACTTCGCCGCGAGTTAGACGCCGTCCGCCGATCTCAAACCATAACGCGTAACGATACCGCTTCTCTCGAATTACCGCGATTAGATTACACTACGCCACAGAGCGCGCAAGCCGATCTCGGAAATGGTCACGATGAATTGTCTTTAAAACAGGCATTGGAAGCCGTTCCTCACTTCGACGGTGAAAATATTCCCGTTCTACAGTTTACGCGAGCCTGTAAACGCGCGTATGACCTAATACCCAACGGCTGCGAACGGACTTTCACGCGTCTAGTTAAGGGAAAATTAAAGGGACGCGCGTACTCAGCCCTCGAGGACGAACAATGTAGTTCAATTTTAGAGTTAACGGACATACACAGGCAAACCTTCAGCACCTTACGATCCGCGGATCACTATCGCGGACAGCTCACTAACATATTTATGAGGGAGGATGAACACATACTCGATTACATTAGTAGAGTAAAAGATCTGAGATCCGCAATCGTTGACTGCGAGCGACTTTCGCCGTACGCGTCGCGAAGCTCTTCAGACGTTGAAGAGCTTACATTACGTTGCTTCATTGACGGGTTGATTCCAGACATTCGAATTCCGTTCCCCGTAAACCAGGTTCATTCACCGCAGGAAGCGTTCACACGCGCCCGCGAGCTATACAAGCGCCACGAACTAGACCGGGAGCGATTATCAAAATCTCGTTCGCGCGTAGAACCTAGATCCAACCGCGACAATGTTATTTGCTCGAAATGCAATAACTCCGGGCATTACGCCAGAGATTGTCGGCTCAGGTTAGCGCCACCGCGGCAAGCGCCGAATACATCGTACCTCGCTACCCCTCGCGAAACTCCTATGAATAGAGCCGGTTACGAAAATCCACGACCGATCGCGCCGCGAACTAAGTTTTGCAGATATTGCAAAAGCGAGGGTCACGAAATAGAAGAATGTCGCCGAAGACAATTTAATAATAATATTAGGCAGTCGGGAAACGGGAATGGCCTCCCGCCACGCCGCGAGACAGGACGCGAGGCCAATCGCAATATCAGATCTCTCGCGACGAACGACCCAGCCACCGAAGACAACGACTCGGTGCAGCTGTAAATCTTACGGGCAAGACAAACACTCCAAGCGTCATATTGAATTCGGCCGCTCTCCTAAAGATGACCGAATTCATGATTGATACTGGCGCGGAAATAAACGTAATCAAACGTTCCGCTTTGTCCCCACACGCGCGCGTAGACACGTCCGAAACACTCGTGATTACGGGAGTTACTAATGGGCAAGTTACCACGGTAGGGACAGTCAATATTGTTTTGTTCGGGCGCGTCGTGCCGTTCAATGTCGTCGACGATAATTTTCCATTAGGCCCAGACGGAATTTTGGGCTCGGGCTTCTGTGCCGACGCAGAAATTTCCTTCCTAAAAAAGGAAATCAAATGGCACGGTACGACCATTCCTTTCTGCCGCGATATAGTTTCGTCGGGGGCTAAACCAGATTCTAATTTAGAAAAAACGGTCCCAGAAACCTCCGAAATAACGAAACCACTAATTCAAAAATCGTCGAAATTTCATGAAAAAACGGAACGCGCTTCGAAACCGCCGAAAGAACCGCGAAAAACCGCGAAAAATTTTTTCAATAAACTTCATCAATTCTTAGTACCACCGCGCATGAACATCGGGGTAAAGGTTCGGATAATTAATTCACACCTTGCCGAAGGAATAATTCCGCGCATGGATATAGCGCCAGGAATTTATTTTGGAAATGCGCTGGTGAAAGTTACCGGAGATACAGTGATAACAAGAGTAATAAACTCTACAGATAAAACTGTAAAAATCGCTCTACCTCCGATCGAATTGGAACCAGTCGATATTTCAAAATGTTCGAAGGAAGACAGTTCCGCGTTATTCACGACATTCTCTAGAACGTCGAATTCAAATTCAATCTCAGCCGATACGTCCGGCAATCCCCAGAAGGGAAATCTAGATCGTTCAATTTCACGTAAAACGCCACGTCCTGATCAAGGATCTTCTCCGTGCGCAAAACAGAAACTAACTTATGCGCAAGTTACAAAATCCGCCGCGAAATCCGCACAGCCAGTGAAATCCCGCCTCGAACGTATTATCGATCTCTTAAGGCTCGAACATCTTAACGAGGAAGAGAAAAATCACGTAATAGACTTGATTGATAAGAGCCAAGATCTATTTTACATCGAGGGCGATAAACTGGGTCATACCACAGCAACAACGCATAAAATTCCTACTGTCGACGACAAACCGATAAATGTGAAACAGTATCGTTTTCCACCCGCACATAAAGAGGAGATCCGGAATCAGATCGAAACTTTATTGCAGAATGGCGTTATTCGAGACTCGAAATCCCCCTACAACTCTCCTCTTTGGGTCGTCCCGAAAAAAGCCGACTCACAGGGAAAGAAAAGGTGGAGAGTCGTTATAGATTACAGAGCGTTAAACGAAAAGTCCGTTGCTGATGCATATCCGCTACCGTGTATAACTGAAATACTGGACCAGCTCGGAAGCGCCAAGTATTTCAGTACGTTCGACTTAGCCAGCGGGTTCCACCAAATTCCAATGGAACCCGCTGACGCGCATAAAACCGCGTTTTCGACACCGTACGGACACTTTGAGTTCACGCGTATGCCATTCGGCCTGAAAAATGCACCCGCCACTTTCCAACGTCTAATGGACAGCGTACTTGCCGGCTTGCAGGGTAACGAATTATTTGTATATTTGGACGATATCGTCGTATACGCCAGTTCGCTCCAAGAGCACGCCACAAAATATCTAAAACTCACAAACAAACTTCGAGAGTCAAATTTATCACTGCAACCCGATAAGTGTGAGTTTCTTCGTCGCGAAGTTAGCTATCTGGGCCACATCATTAGTGAAAGTGGCGTGAAACCGGATCCTTCCAAAGTCAGCGCCGTCCGAAACTTCCCGCGTCCGTCGAACCCAAAACAAATAAAGCAATTCTTGGGACTCGCAGGCTATTATAGGCGTTTCATACAAAATTTCTCGAACACTGCGAAACCTCTTACGAACCTCTTAAAGAAAGATACTCCATTCGCCTGGCGGAACGAACAGGAAAACGCGTTCGTCCAACTGCGAGATGCGCTCTGCGAAGCGCCTATTTTGCAGTATCCGAACTTCAAAATCCCGTTTATAATTACAACAGACGCATCAATAGACGCTATCGGTGCAGTCTTAAGTCAAGGCCCGATAGGCCGCGACCTTCCAATCGCATATACATCGAGACTCCTTAATTCCGCAGAAAAGAATTATTCGACAATAGAAAAGGAATGTCTCGCAATTATCTACGCCGTGCACCAATTCAGACCTTATGTTTACGGGAACCAATTCAAGCTTGTAACAGACCATCGTCCACTGGTGTGGATGAATTCCGTTAAAGACCCATCCAGCCGACTTGTGAGGTGGCGACTAAAACTAGCGGAGTACGAGTACGAGATTGTGTATAAAACCGGTAAGACAAATCTAAACGCAGACGCTTTATCACGCAATCCTGCTAAAATCTGTCCTCTCAATCCAATCTCCTCATCCGACGAGGACATTTTTGATCCAGTTCCGAAGCCTTACCGTCCAAAGAAATCCACAATGCCGCCTCCGCCTCCTCCTCCGCCTCCACCTTCGCCCGAATCGGAAGATATTCGCACAGCGGTAGATCAGTTACCGACCGAACACATTCGATACGAACCCTTATTTAAATTCACGCGCGACACTATCGCCACTAGGCGCGATAATCTAGTCACTTTTATCACCAAAGCTGGACATCCTTATGATTCTGGCGCCAGCCAGTTAAGTAAAGCAGGAAAATTCTTCATTCACAAGTCCGACATAAATCTTACGAAAGCTAAAGTCGTTAAAGTAGATAACTTTTACCATATACAACTGCCGGTAATCGAGCACGAAAAACGAGCAATAGATTTTCAAATGGTAGTAGAGACTCTTCGTTCATTGTATGACGTAATATCGGAACTCCAAATCACATCAATTAGCATGGCACAAGTCTCATTAGATAAAATCCCTTGGTCTCAGGTTCAAAGAATACTCCAAGACCTATTTTACGAAACTCCACTACAAATCACCGTTTGTCAGGGCTTAATTCACATACCGCCAGAACAACATAGAGAAAAAATCATTAAAGAAAATCATGATACACCAGTTGGCGGACACAAAGGTGTCAACAAAACTTATTCACGAATTAGGGAAAGATTTTATTGGCCGAATATGAAATCCGATATCCAAAATTACATTAGTAAGTGCAAAAGTTGTCAAACCGAAAAATTAGTTCGCGTAAAGACACGGCAACCTCTCACGTTAACGGACACACCAGGTAGCGCATTTGATAAAATATCCATGGATGTTATGGGACCCCTTCCCACTACACCCGACGGGTTCACCAACATCCTGACAATCCAAGACTTACTCACAAAATATTCCGTCGCGATCCCGCTAAAGCAAACCACAGCAGTCGATATAGCAGATGCCCTTATCACCGGGTTTATATGCAAGTTCGGATGTCCTAAAGGAATTTTGACCGATCAAGGGTCGAATTTCATCAATAGTTTAATAAAAGCAATCGCCATAAAATTCCGTATAAAACAATATAAATCCACAGCTTTCCACCCGCAAACGAACGGCTCGGTGGAAAGGTCACACCATGTTTTAGCAGAATATTTGAGACACTACATCGACACCAGTGGCGTTTGGGAGAAATGGCTACCGTACGCCATGTTCTCCTATAATACGAGCGTACATGAGGGAACATTATACACACCCCATGAACTCGTATTCGGGCGTATCGCGAGAACGCCATCCGAAAATCCATTCCAGGACATCTCAGAAAATGAAACATACTCAGATTATTTAATAGATTTAAATGATAAAATCACAAGTTCCCAAAGAATTGCAAAAGAGAATTTAGATAATGCAAAGCGCCGTGCAAAATACTACTACGACCGTAAGCAAAATATCCAGAAATTTGAAGTTGGTCAGTGGGTTTATTTACTGCGAGAACCCTACAAACATAAATTTCAGTCACAATATGTGGGTCCATATAAAATACTCGAAATTCTGGGTAACAACAATGTAATGTTATCTGTTAAGGGAAAAGTTAAGATTGTCCATTCGAATAAGATAAAAATATGTAAGCGCATGAGTGGTTTAAAACAGAAAGAGACTGATAAACAATTGAATGAGTGCGAATTTAGTGCGGAAAACATTAATGCGAGTGCCAATAAACTTAGTGCTAGTGATGAAAGTGATGACAGTGCCAGCAACAGGCCAATCAATCCCGAGGGTCCATTCACCAGTCACAGAGGCCACTCCCCGAAGGCGAAGCGAGTCCGCTACACCAATGAGAGCAGAGACTCGGCGGAACTACGGCAGCCAACCGGCAGCGCAATGAATTCGGAGGAACGCCCACAGTCGTGCCCACCAGTCAGGAGATCTTGGCACCGCCAAGATTCCTTTTCTAAGGGGGGAGGTGTAACGTCCGGCGTATCGCCTTCCACCCCCCGGCGCCTCCCGCAGCACGCAACAACCAATTACCTGCGTCTACCTGCATCCTACCGCACGGGCGAACCGCCCTTTGGCCGAGCTAAGGCAGCCGATCCGCTAAATCCGCCTAGGAGATGGACGAGCCGACCGCGCTATCGCGCGTATCCAGCACCATACGAGGCACCATCAGAGCAACGACCAGAATCTCCCGCCAGTATTCGCCCGTATTCACTCTTCTCATGCGTATACCGATAATACTCGAATCCTAGTTCTAAGTACACGACTCACACATTGTAACACCAACAACACACACATATAATTTTAAGACCGACGTACATATATATATTCTAATTCATAAGTAGCGACGCGCGCCCGCGCGCATTCGACGCTCGCGGCTCACGCGTAACGCGAGCGCCCCACTCCGACCGGCCGCCCCACCGCGAGGCGCGCCCCACTCGAACGTTCGCCCCACCGCGAGGGCTCAGCGACTCGCGCGCCACGGGAACCGAGGAGGTCCCGTGCACGCGACAGGATCGTTAGTTCGTACTCCGACACTCGTTCCGACTCGATCTCTCCGGGACTCCTTCCGAGTACCCGCGATTCTAATCTCTGATCCATGCCTTAGGGCTCTCAGCCACCTCTTCGAGGTGTCCTCTGTTTCTAGTTAAGTTCAAGTTCTAGTTTATTAAGTACTTATATCTAGCTTAGGGAAAGTATCAGTGTAAGTCAGGTTTTATACTTAGAATATATCTTTATTTTTACCTACAATCAACTTTATTTTATTTCATTTATCCTCGCGTTTACATACGGTTCTCGCGTATTCATACAACCATATTCACTCTTTGAATCAGTACAGTTGCTTGGAAATTCTACTTCGTTAGAGAGGACCGCCGCTTAACCTTGTGGAACTACAGCTCTGTACTATTCGAAGTGACAATCGATCTTCGTTCTGCTGGACCGACACGGATAGAGAGGACCGCCGCTTACCAACTCGAATCCAGTCAGTCGAAGGTCGCTTTTGAATGTGGCGCGCCGTCTCGAAAAGAACGCGACGTGCGGGTCGAAAGAATCAGCTCCGACGATTAGTGCGTGAATTCACCGACTCCAAGGCGAGTCAGGACTACCACTTCCGCATGACTGTTGCGCCGACAGTTCGCATCCAGTCTCTTCACTCTTCGGCCAGTTCTTCCAAGCGGGATCAGCATTCCTGCCAGGGCCATTGGAGCCTCATTCCTCTGACGTTTCCGTTCCGCAGCTCCTACGCAGCTACCATTCCGGAAGGCGATCCCAGGAAACAGCGATACCTGGAACAGAAATATTAATTCAACCGAGGGCTCAAGACGACGAAAGGTAAGAGAATTTACATACTAAATCGCGTCCGCGTGTGCTTATAGTGTTCGCGTCCCATTAAAGGAACCACGGCACCCATCACAATCGAGTGATCGGTTCCGCGTTTCGGCTACGTGTCGTCCGTCTCCCACACGAGAAATTCTCTCGGGCCAGGACGTGACATATGCATTCCTCGTACACGAATCAAATGAATGTAAATGCGACACTTCCTTGCAAGGAAATAGCGTTTGCAGTTGTCTACGTATCGTAGCAATAGGGTTCTAATGCTTCTTAAAACGCGATATCGCATCTCATTTCTATGTTTCATGGGAAGATATAATATGATTTGCGAAGCGTTATGTATTCCTCGTCTACACTTCAAATGAATGTAGATGCGACACTTCCTTGCAAGGAAATAGCGTTTGCAGATGTCTACGTATCGAAGCAATAAAGTTCAAATGCTTCTTAAAACGACTTATTGCATCTCATATCTATGTTTCATGATAAGATATAATATTCATTGCGAAGTGTTATGCATTCCTCGTTTACACTTCAAATGAATGTGAATGCGACACTTCCTCGCTAGGAATTAGCGTTTGCAGATGTCTACGTATCGTAGCAATAGATTTCTAATGCTTCTTAAAGCGCGATATCGCATCTCATTTCTATGTTTCATGGTAAGATGTAATATGATTTGCTAAGTGTTATGTATTCCTCGTCTACACATCAAATGAATGTAAATGCGACACTTCCTTGCAAGGAAATAGCGTTTGCAGATGTCTACGTATCGTAGCAATGGATTTCTGATGCTTCTTAGAACGCGAAATCGCATCTCATTTCTATGTTTCATGGTAATATATAATATGATTTGCGAAGTGTTATGTATTCCTCGTCTACACTTCAAATGAATGTAAATGCGACACTTCCTTGCAAGGAAATAGCGTTTGAAGATGTCTACGTATCGTAGCAATAGATTTCTAATGCTTCTTAAAACGCGATATCGCATCTCATTTCTATGTTTCATGGTAAGATATAATATGATTTGCGAAGTGTTATGTATTCCTCATCTACACTTCAAATGAATGTAAATGCGACACTTCCTTGCAAGGAAATAGCGTTTGCAGATGTCTACGTATCGTAGCAATAGCTCTCTAATTCTTCTTAAAACGCGAAATCGCACCTCATTTCTATGTTTCATGGTAATATATAATATGATTTGCGAAGTTTTATGTATTCCTCGTCTACACTTCAAATGAATGTAAATGCGACACTTCCTTGCAAGGAAATAGCGTCTGCAGATGTCTAGGTATCGCAACAATAGAGTTCAAATGCTTCTTAAAACGCGATATCGCGTCTCATATCTATGTTTCATGATTAGACGTAATATGATTTGCGAAGTGTCATGTATTCCTCGTCTACACTTCAAATGAATGTGAATGGGACACTTCCTCGCTAGGAAATAGCGTTTGCAGGTGCCTACGTATCGTAGCAATAGATTTCTAATGCTTCTTAAAGAGCGATATCGCATCTCAATTCTATGTTTCATGGTAAGATGTAATATTCATTGCGAAGTGTTATGTATTCCTTCTCTACACTCCAAATGAATGTAAATGCGACACTTCCTTGCAAGGAAATAGCGTTTGCAAATGTCTACCTATCGTAGCAATAGTGTTCTAATGCTTCTTAAAACGCGATATCGCATCTCATTTCTATGTTTCATGGTAAGATATAATATGACTTGCGAAGTGTTATGTATTCCTCGTCTACACTTCAAATGAATATAAATGCGACGCTTCCTTGCAAGGAAATAGCGTTTGGAGATGTCTACGTATCGAAGCAATAGAGTTCAAATGCTTCTTAAAACGAGATATTGCATCTCATATCTATGTTTCATGATAAGATATAATATTCATTGCAAAGTGTTATGCATTCCTCGTCTACGATTCAAATGAATGTAAATGCGACACTTCCTTGCAGGGAAATAGCGTTTGCAGATGTCTACGTACCGTAGCAACAGAGTTCTTATGATTCTTAAAACGCGATATCGTATCTCATTTCTATGATTCATGGTAAGATATAATATGATTTGCGAAGTGTCATGTATTCCTCGTCTACACTTCAAATGAATGTGAATGCGACACTTCCTCGCTAGGAAATAGCGTTTGCAGGTGTCTACGTATCGTAGCAATAGATTTCTAATGCTTCTTAAAGAGCGATATCGCATCTCATTTCTATGTTTCATGGTAAGATGTAATATTCATTGCGAAGTGTTATGCATTCCTCGCCTACGATTCAAATGAAAGTAAATGCGACACTTCCTGGCAAGGAAATAGCGATTGCAGGTGTCTACGTATCGTAGCAATAGAGTTCATATGATTCTTAAAACGAGATATCGCATCTCATTTCTATGTTTCATGGTAAGATATAACATGATTTGCGAAGTGTTATGTATTCCTCGTCTACACTTCAAATGAATGTGAATGCGATACTTCCTCGCTAGGATATAGCGTTTGCAGATGTCTACGTATCGTAGCAATAGCTTTCTAATGCTTCTTAAATCGCGATATCGCATCTCACTTTTATGTTTCATGGTAGGATATAATATGATTTGCGAAGTGTCATGTATTCCTCGTCTACACTTCAAATGAATGTGAATGCGACACTTCCTCGCTAGGAAATAGCGTTTGCAGATGTCTACGTATCGTACCAATAGAGTTCATATGATTCTTAAAACGCGATATCGCATCTCATTTCTATGTTTCACGGTAAGATATAATATGATTTGCGAAGTGTTATCTACTCCTCGTCTACACTTCAAATGAATGTAAATGCGACACTTCCTTGAAAGGAAATAGCGTCTGCAGATGTCTACGTATCGTAGCAATAGATTTCTAATGCTTCTTAAAGCGCGATAACGCATCTCATTTCTATGTTTCATGGTAAGATGTAATATTCATTGCGAAGTGTTATGCATACCTCGTCTACGATTCAAATGAAAGTAAATGCGACACTTCCTTGCAAGGAAATAGCGTTTGCAGATGTCTACGTTTCGTAGCAATAGCTTTCTAATGCTTCTTAAAACGGGATATCGCATCTCATTTCTATGTTTCATGGTAAGATATAATATTGTTTGCGAAGAGTTATGTATTCCTCGTCTACACTTCAAATGAATGTAAATGCGACACTTCCTTGCAAAGAAATGGCGTTTGCAGATGTCTACGCATCTTAGCAATAGATTTCTAATGCTTCTTAAAACGCGATATCGCATCTCATTTCTATGTTTCATGGTAAGATATAATATGATTTGCGAAGTGTTATGTATTCCTCGTCTACACTTCAAAGGAATGTGAATGCGACACTTCCTCGCTAGGAAATAGCGTTTGCAGATTTCTACGTATCGTAGCAATAGAGTTCTTATGATTCTTAGAAAGCGATATCGCATCTCATTTCTATGTTTCATGGTAAGATATAATATGATTTGCGAAGTGTTATGTATTCCTCGTCTACACTTCAAATGAATGTGAATGCGACACTTCCTCGCTAGGAAATAGCGTTTGCAGATGTCTACGTATCGTAGCAATAGATTTCTAATGCTTCTTAAAACGCGATATCGCATCTCATTTCTATGTTTCACGGTAAGATATAATATGATTTGCGAAGTGTTATGTATTCCTCGTCTACACTTCAAATGAATGTAAATGCGACACTTCCTTGCAAGGAAATAGCGTTTGCAGATGTCTACCTATCGTAACAAAAGAGTTCTAATGCTTCTTAAAACGCGATATCGCATCTCATTTCTATGTTTCATGGTAAGATATAATATGATTTGCAAAGTGATATGTATTCCTCGTCTACACTTCAAATGAATGTAAATGTGACACTTCCTTGCAAGGAAATAGCTTTTGCAGATGTCTACCTATCGTAACAATAGAGTTCTAATGCTTCTTAAAACGCGATATCGCATCTCATTTCTATGTTTCATGGTAAGATATAATATGATTTGCGAAGTGTTATGTATTCCTCGTCTACACTTCAAATGAATGTAAATGCGACACTTCCTTGCAAGGAAATAGCGTTTGCAGATGTCTACCTATCGTAACAAAAGAGTTCTAATGCTTCTTAAAACGCGATATCGCATCTCATTTCTATGTTTCATGGTAAGATATAATATGATTTGCAAAGTGTTATGTATTCCTCGTCTACACTTCAAATGAATGTAAATGTGACACTTCCTTGCAAGGAAATAGCTTTTGCAGATGTCTACCTATCGTAACAATAGAGTTCTAATGCTTCTTAAAACGCGACATCGCATCTCATTTCTATGTTTCATGGTAAGATATAATATGATTTGCGAAGTGTTATGTATTCCTCGTCTACACTTCAAAGGAATGTGAATGCGACACTTCCTCGCTAGGAAATAGCGTTTGCAGATTTCTACGTATCGTAGCAATAGAGTTATTATGATTCTTAAAACGCGATATCGCATCTCATTTCTATGTTTCATGGTAAGATATAATATGATTTGCGAAGTGTTATGTATTCCTCGTCTCCACTTCAAATGAATGTAAATGCGACACTTCCTTGCAAAGAAATGGCGTTTGCAGATGTCTACGTATCGTAGCAATAGATTTCTAATGCTTCTTAAAACGCGATATCGCATCTCATTTCTATGTTTCATGGTAAGATATAATATGATTTGCGAAGTGTCATGTATTCCTCGTCTACACTTCAAATGAATGTAAATGCGACACTTCCTTGCTAGGAAATAGCGTCTGCAGATGTCTAGGTATCGTAGCAATAGAGTTCAAATGCTTCTTAAAACGAGATATTGCATCTCATATCTATGGTTCATGATAAGATATAATATTCATTGCGAAGTGTTATGCATTCCTCGTCAACCATTCAAATGAATGTAAATGCGACACTTCCTTGCAAGGAAATAGCGTTTGCAGATGTCTACGTATCGTAGCAATAGATTTCTTATGATTCTTAAAACGCGATATCGCATCTCATTTCTATGTTTCATGGTAAGATATAATATTGTTTGCGAAGTGTTATGTATTCCTCGTCTACACTTCAAATGAATGTAAATGCGACACTTCCTTGCAAAGAAATGGCGTTTGCAGATGTCTACGCATCTTAGCAATAGATTTCTAATGCTTCTTAAAACGCGATATCGCATCTCATTTCTATGTTTCATGGTAAGATATAATATGACTTGCGAAGTGTCATGTATTCCTCGTCTACACCTCAAATGAATGTGAATGCGACACTTCTTCGCTAGGAAATAGCGTTCGTAGATGTCTACGTATCGTAGCAATAGATTTCTAATGCTTCTTAAAACGCGATATCGCACCTCATTTCTATGTTTCATGGTAAGATATAATATGATTTGCGAAGTGTTATGTATTCCTCGTCTACACTTCAAAGGAATGTGAATGCGACACTTCCTCGCAAGGAAATAGCGTTTGCAGATGTCTACCTATCGTAACAAAAGAGTTCTAATGCTTCTTAAAACGCGATATCGCATCTCATTTCTATGTTTCATGGTAAGATACAATATGATTTGCAAAGTGTTATGTATTCCTCGTCTACACTTCAAATGAATGTAAATGTGACACTTCCTTGCAAGGAAATAGCTTTTGCAGATGTCTACCTATCGTAACAATAGAGTTCTAATGCTTCTTAAAACGCGATATCGCATCTCATTTCTATGTTTCATGGTAAGATATAATATGATTTGCGAAGTGTTATGTATTCCTCGTCTACACTTCAAAGGAATGTGAATGCGACACTTCCTCGCTAGGAAATAGCGTTTGCAGATTTCTACGTATCGTAGCAATAGAGTTCTTATGATTCTTAAAACGCGATATCGCATCTCATTTCTATGTTTCATGGTAAGATATAATATTGTTTGCGAAGTGTTATGTATTCCTCGTCTACACTTCAAATGAATGTAAATGCGACACTTCCTTGCAAAGAAATGGCGTTTGCAGATGTCTACGCATCTTAGCAATAGATTTCTAATGCTTCTTAAAACGCGATATCGCATCTCATTTCTATGTTTCATGGTAAGATATAATATGACTTGCGAAGTGTCATGTGTTCCTCGTCTACACTTCAAATGAATGTGAATGCGACACTTCTTCGCTAGGAAATAGCGTTCGTAGATGTCTACGTATCGTACCAATAGAGTTCATATGATACTTAAAACGCGATATCGCACCTCATTTCTATGTTTCATGGTAAGATATAATATGATTTGCGAAGTGTTATGTATTCCTCGTCTACACTTCAAAGGAATGTGAATGCGACACTTCCTCGCTAGGAAATAGCGTTTGCAGATTTCTACGTATCGTAGCAATAGAGTTCTTATGATTCTTAGAAAGCGATATCGCATCTCATTTCTATGTTTCATGGTAAGATATAATATGATTTGCGAAGTGTTATGTATTCCTCGTCTACACTTCAAATGAATGTAAATGCGACACTTCCTTGCAAGGAAATAGCGTTTGCAGATGTCTACCTATCGTAACAAAAGAGTTCTAATGCTTCTTAAAACGCGATATCGCATCTCATTTCTATGTTTCATGGTAAGATATAATATGATTTGCAAAGTGTTATGTATTCCTCGTCTACACTTCAAATGAATGTAAATGTGACACTTCCTTGCAAGGAAATAGCTTTTGCAGATGTCTACCTATCGTAGCAATAGAGTTCTTATGATTCTTAAAACGCGATATCGCATCTCATTTCTATGTTTCATGGTAAGATATAATATGATTTGCGAAGTGTTATGTATTCCTCGTCTACACTTCAAATGAATGTGAATGCGACACTTCCTCGCTAGGAAATAGCGTTTGCAGATGTCTACGTATCGTAGCAATAGATTTCTAATGCTTCTTAAAACGCGATATCGCATCTCATTTCTATGTTTCACGGTAAGATATAATATGATTTGCGAATTGTTATGTATTCCTCGTCTACACTTCAAATGAATGTAAGTGCGACACTTCCTTGCAAAGAAATGGCGTTTGCAGATGTCTACGTATCGTAGCAATAGATTTCTAATGCTTCTTAAAACGCGATATCGCATCTCATTTCTATGTTTCATGGTAAGATATAATATGATTTGCGAAGTGTCATGTATTCCTCGTCTACACTTCAAATGAATGTGAATGCGACACTTCTTCGCTAGGAAATAGCGTTCGTAGATGTCTACGTATCGTACCAATAGAGTTCATATGATGCTTAAAACGCGATATCGCACCTCATTTCTATGTTTCATGGTAAGATATAATATGATTTGCGAAGTGTTATGTATTCCTCGTCTACACTTCAAAGGAATGTGAATGCGACACTTCCTCGCTAGGAAATAGCGTTTGCAGATTTCTACGTATCGTAGCAATAGAGTTCTTATGATTCTTAGAAAGCGATATCGCATCTCATTTCTATGTTTCATGGTAAGATATAATATGATTTGCGAAGTGTTATGTATTCCTCGTCTACACTTCAAATGAATGTAAATGCGACACTTCCTTGCAAGGAAATAGCGTTTGCAGATGTCTACCTATCGTAACAAAAGAGTTCTAATGCTTCTTAAAACGCGATATCGCATCTCATTTCTATGTTTCATGGTAAGATATAATATGATTTGCAAAGTGTTATGTATTCCTCGTCTACACTTCAAATGAATGTAAATGTGACACTTCCTTGCAAGGAAATAGCTTTTGCAGATGTCTACCTATCGTAGCAATAGAGTTCTTATGATTCTTAAAACGCGATATCGCATCTCATTTCTATGTTTCATGGTAAGATATAATATGATTTGCGAAGTGTTATGTATTCCTCGTCTACACTTCAAATGAATGTGAATGCGACACTTCCTCGCTAGGAAATAGCGTTTGCAGATGTCTACGTATCGTAGCAATAGATTTCTAATGCTTCTTAAAACGCGATATCGCATCTCATTTCTATGTTTCACGGTAAGATATAATATGATTTGCGAAGTGTTATGTATTCCTCGTCTACACTTCAAATGAATGTAAATGCGACACTTCCTTGCAAGGAAATAGCGTTTGCAGATGTCTACCTATCGTAACAAAAGAGTTCTAATGCTTCTTAAAACGCGATATCGCATCTCATTTCTATGTTTCATGGTAAGATATAATATGATTTGCAAAGTGATATGTATTCCTCGTCTACACTTCAAATGAATGTAAATGTGACACTTCCTTGCAAGGAAATAGCTTTTGCAGATGTCTACCTATCGTAACAATAGAGTTCTAATGCTTCTTAAAACGCGATATCGCATCTCATTTCTATGTTTCATGGTAAGATATAATATGATTTGCGAAGTGTTATGTATTCCTCGTCTACACTTCAAATGAATGTAAATGCGACACTTCCTTGCAAGGAAATAGCGTTTGCAGATGTCTACCTATCGTAACAAAAGAGTTCTAATGCTTCTTAAAACGCGATATCGCATCTCATTTCTATGTTTCATGGTAAGATATAATATGATTTGCAAAGTGTTATGTATTCCTCGTCTACACTTCAAATGAATGTAAATGTGACACTTCCTTGCAAGGAAATAGCTTTTGCAGATGTCTACCTATCGTAACAATAGAGTTCTAATGCTTCTTAAAACGCGACATCGCATCTCATTTCTATGTTTCATGGTAAGATATAATATGATTTGCGAAGTGTTATGTATTCCTCGTCTACACTTCAAAGGAATGTGAATGCGACACTTCCTCGCTAGGAAATAGCGTTTGCAGATTTCTACGTATCGTAGCAATAGAGTTATTATGATTCTTAAAACGCGATATCGCATCTCATTTCTATGTTTCATGGTAAGATATAATATGATTTGCGAAGTGTTATGTATTCCTCGTCTCCACTTCAAATGAATGTAAATGCGACACTTCCTTGCAAAGAAATGGCGTTTGCAGATGTCTACGTATCGTAGCAATAGATTTCTAATGCTTCTTAAAACGCGATATCGCATCTCATTTCTATGTTTCATGGTAAGATATAATATGATTTGCGAAGTGTCATGTATTCCTCGTCTACACTTCAAATGAATGTAAATGCGACACTTCCTTGCTAGGAAATAGCGTCTGCAGATGTCTAGGTATCGTAGCAATAGAGTTCAAATGCTTCTTAAAACGAGATATTGCATCTCATATCTATGGTTCATGATAAGATATAATATTCATTGCGAAGTGTTATGCATTCCTCGTCAACCATTCAAATGAATGTAAATGCGACACTTCCTTGCAAGGAAATAGCGTTTGCAGATGTCTACGTATCGTAGCAATAGATTTCTTATGATTCTTAAAACGCGATATCGCATCTCATTTCTATGTTTCATGGTAAGATATAATATTGTTTGCGAAGTGTTATGTATTCCTCGTCTACACTTCAAATGAATGTAAATGCGACACTTCCTTGCAAAGAAATGGCGTTTGCAGATGTCTACGCATCTTAGCAATAGATTTCTAATGCTTCTTAAAACGCGATATCGCATCTCATTTCTATGTTTCATGGTAAGATATAATATGACTTGCGAAGTGTCATGTATTCCTCGTCTACACCTCAAATGAATGTGAATGCGACACTTCTTCGCTAGGAAATAGCGTTCGTAGATGTCTACGTATCGTAGCAATAGATTTCTAATGCTTCTTAAAACGCGATATCGCACCTCATTTCTATGTTTCATGGTAAGATATAATATGATTTGCGAAGTGTTATGTATTCCTCGTCTACACTTCAAAGGAATGTGAATGCGACACTTCCTCGCAAGGAAATAGCGTTTGCAGATGTCTACCTATCGTAACAAAAGAGTTCTAATGCTTCTTAAAACGCGATATCGCATCTCATTTCTATGTTTCATGGTAAGATACAATATGATTTGCAAAGTGTTATGTATTCCTCGTCTACACTTCAAATGAATGTAAATGTGACACTTCCTTGCAAGGAAATAGCTTTTGCAGATGTCTACCTATCGTAACAATAGAGTTCTAATGCTTCTTAAAACGCGATATCGCATCTCATTTCTATGTTTCATGGTAAGATATAATATGATTTGCGAAGTGTTATGTATTCCTCGTCTACACTTCAAAGGAATGTGAATGCGACACTTCCTCGCTAGGAAATAGCGTTTGCAGATTTCTACGTATCGTAGCAATAGAGTTCTTATGATTCTTAAAACGCGATATCGCATCTCATTTCTATGTTTCATGGTAAGATATAATATTGTTTGCGAAGTGTTATGTATTCCTCGTCTACACTTCAAATGAATGTAAATGCGACACTTCCTTGCAAAGAAATGGCGTTTGCAGATGTCTACGCATCTTAGCAATAGATTTCTAATGCTTCTTAAAACGCGATATCGCATCTCATTTCTATGTTTCATGGTAAGATATAATATGACTTGCGAAGTGTCATGTGTTCCTCGTCTACACTTCAAATGAATGTGAATGCGACACTTCTTCGCTAGGAAATAGCGTTCGTAGATGTCTACGTATCGTACCAATAGAGTTCATATGATACTTAAAACGCGATATCGCACCTCATTTCTATGTTTCATGGTAAGATATAATATGATTTGCGAAGTGTTATGTATTCCTCGTCTACACTTCAAAGGAATGTGAATGCGACACTTCCTCGCTAGGAAATAGCGTTTGCAGATTTCTACGTATCGTAGCAATAGAGTTCTTATGATTCTTAGAAAGCGATATCGCATCTCATTTCTATGTTTCATGGTAAGATATAATATGATTTGCGAAGTGTTATGTATTCCTCGTCTACACTTCAAATGAATGTAAATGCGACACTTCCTTGCAAGGAAATAGCGTTTGCAGATGTCTACCTATCGTAACAAAAGAGTTCTAATGCTTCTTAAAACGCGATATCGCATCTCATTTCTATGTTTCATGGTAAGATATAATATGATTTGCAAAGTGTTATGTATTCCTCGTCTACACTTCAAATGAATGTAAATGTGACACTTCCTTGCAAGGAAATAGCTTTTGCAGATGTCTACCTATCGTAGCAATAGAGTTCTTATGATTCTTAAAACGCGATATCGCATCTCATTTCTATGTTTCATGGTAAGATATAATATGATTTGCGAAGTGTTATGTATTCCTCGTCTACACTTCAAATGAATGTGAATGCGACACTTCCTCGCTAGGAAATAGCGTTTGCAGATGTCTACGTATCGTAGCAATAGATTTCTAATGCTTCTTAAAACGCGATATCGCATCTCATTTCTATGTTTCACGGTAAGATATAATATGATTTGCGAATTGTTATGTATTCCTCGTCTACACTTCAAATGAATGTAAGTGCGACACTTCCTTGCAAAGAAATGGCGTTTGCAGATGTCTACGTATCGTAGCAATAGATTTCTAATGCTTCTTAAAACGCGATATCGCATCTCATTTCTATGTTTCATGGTAAGATATAATATGATTTGCGAAGTGTCATGTATTCCTCGTCTACACTTCAAATGAATGTGAATGCGACACTTCTTCGCTAGGAAATAGCGTTCGTAGATGTCTACGTATCGTACCAATAGAGTTCATATGATGCTTAAAACGCGATATCGCACCTCATTTCTATGTTTCATGGTAAGATATAATATGATTTGCGAAGTGTTATGTATTCCTCGTCTACACTTCAAAGGAATGTGAATGCGACACTTCCTCGCTAGGAAATAGCGTTTGCAGATTTCTACGTATCGTAGCAATAGAGTTCTTATGATTCTTAGAAAGCGATATCGCATCTCATTTCTATGTTTCATGGTAAGATATAATATGATTTGCGAAGTGTTATGTATTCCTCGTCTACACTTCAAATGAATGTAAATGCGACACTTCCTTGCAAGGAAATAGCGTTTGCAGATGTCTACCTATCGTAACAAAAGAGTTCTAATGCTTCTTAAAACGCGATATCGCATCTCATTTCTATGTTTCATGGTAAGATATAATATGATTTGCAAAGTGTTATGTATTCCTCGTCTACACTTCAAATGAATGTAAATGTGACACTTCCTTGCAAGGAAATAGCTTTTGCAGATGTCTACCTATCGTAGCAATAGAGTTCTTATGATTCTTAAAACGCGATATCGCATCTCATTTCTATGTTTCATGGTAAGATATAATATGATTTGCGAAGTGTTATGTATTCCTCGTCTACACTTCAAATGAATGTGAATGCGACACTTCCTCGCTAGGAAATAGCGTTTGCAGATGTCTACGTATCGTAGCAATAGATTTCTAATGCTTCTTAAAACGCGATATCGCATCTCATTTCTATGTTTCACGGTAAGATATAATATGATTTGCGAATTGTTATGTATTCCTCGTCTATACTTCAAATGAATGTAAATGCGACACTTCCTTGCAAAGAAATGGCGTTTGCAGATGTCTACGTATCGTAGCAATAGATTTCTAATGCTTCTTAAAACGCGATATCGCATCTCATTTCTATGTTTCATGGTAAGATATAATATGATTTGCGAAGTGTCATGTATTCCTCGTCTACACTTCAAATGAATGTAAATGCGACACTTCCTTGCTAGGAAATAGCGTCTGCAGATGTCTAGGTATCGTAGCAATAGAGTTCAAATGCTTCTTAAAACGAGATATTGCATCTCATGTCTATGGTTCATGATAAGATATAATATTCATTGCGAAGTGTTATGCATTCCTCGTCAACCATTCAAATGAATGTAAATGCGACACTTCCTCGCTAGGAAATAGCGTTTGCAGATGTCTACGTATCGTAGCAATAGAGTTCTTATGATTCTTAAAACGCGATATCGCATCTCATTTCTATGTTTCATGGTAAGATATAATATGATTTGCGAAGTGTTATGTATTCCTCGTCTACACTTCAAATGAATGTGAATGCGACACTTCCTCGCTAGGAAATAGCGTTTGCAGATGTCTACGTATCGTAGCAATAGATTTCTAATGCTTCTTAAAACGCGATATCGCATCTCATTTCTATGTTTCACGGTAAGATATAATATGATTTGCGAATTGTTATGTATTCCTCGTCTACACTTCAAATGAATGTAAGTGCGACACTTCCTTGCAAAGAAATGGCGTTTGCAGATGTCTACGTATCGTAGCAATAGATTTCTAATGCTTCTTAAAACGCGATATCGCATCTCATTTCTATGTTTCATGGTAAGATATAATATGATTTGCGAAGTGTCATGTATTCCTCGTCTACACTTCAAATGAATGTGAATGCGACACTTCTTCGCTAGGAAATAGCGTTCGTAGATGTCTACGTATCGTACCAATAGAGTTCATATGATGCTTAAAACGCGATATCGCACCTCATTTCTATGTTTCATGGTAAGATATAATATGATTTGCGAAGTGTTATGTATTCCTCGTCTACACTTCAAATGAATGTAAATGCGACACTTCCTTGCAAAGAAATGGCGTTTGCAGATGTCTACGCATCTTAGCAATAGATTTCTAATGCTTCTTAAAACGCGATATCGCATCTCATTTCTATGTTTCATGGTAAGATATAATATGACTTGCGAAGTGTCATGTATTCCTCGTCTACACCTCAAATGAATGTGAATGCGACACTTCTTCGCTAGGAAATAGCGTTCGTAGATGTCTACGTATCGTAGCAATAGATTTCTAATGCTTCTTAAAACGCGATATCGCACCTCATTTCTATGTTTCATGGTAAGATATAATATGATTTGCGAAGTGTTATGTATTCCTCGTCTACACTTCAAAGGAATGTGAATGCGACACTTCCTCGCAAGGAAATAGCGTTTGCAGATGTCTACCTATCGTAACAAAAGAGTTCTAATGCTTCTTAAAACGCGATATCGCATCTCATTTCTATGTTTCATGGTAAGATACAATATGATTTGCAAAGTGTTATGTATTCCTCGTCTACACTTCAAATGAATGTAAATGTGACACTTCCTTGCAAGGAAATAGCTTTTGCAGATGTCTACCTATCGTAACAATAGAGTTCTAATGCTTCTTAAAACGCGATATCGCATCTCATTTCTATGTTTCATGGTAAGATATAATATGATTTGCGAAGTGTTATGTATTCCTCGTCTACACTTCAAAGGAATGTGAATGCGACACTTCCTCGCTAGGAAATAGCGTTTGCAGATTTCTACGTATCGTAGCAATAGAGTTCTTATGATTCTTAAAACGCGATATCGCATCTCATTTCTATGTTTCATGGTAAGATATAATATTGTTTGCGAAGTGTTATGTATTCCTCGTCTACACTTCAAATGAATGTAAATGCGACACTTCCTTGCAAAGAAATGGCGTTTGCAGATGTCTACGCATCTTAGCAATAGATTTCTAATGCTTCTTAAAACGCGATATCGCATCTCATTTCTATGTTTCATGGTAAGATATAATATGACTTGCGAAGTGTCATGTGTTCCTCGTCTACACTTCAAATGAATGTGAATGCGACACTTCTTCGCTAGGAAATAGCGTTCGTAGATGTCTACGTATCGTACCAATAGAGTTCATATGATACTTAAAACGCGATATCGCACCTCATTTCTATGTTTCATGGTAAGATATAATATGATTTGCGAAGTGTTATGTATTCCTCGTCTACACTTCAAAGGAATGTGAATGCGACACTTCCTCGCTAGGAAATAGCGTTTGCAGATTTCTACGTATCGTAGCAATAGAGTTCTTATGATTCTTAGAAAGCGATATCGCATCTCATTTCTATGTTTCATGGTAAGATATAATATGATTTGCGAAGTGTTATGTATTCCTCGTCTACACTTCAAATGAATGTAAATGCGACACTTCCTTGCAAGGAAATAGCGTTTGCAGATGTCTACCTATCGTAACAAAAGAGTTCTAATGCTTCTTAAAACGCGATATCGCATCTCATTTCTATGTTTCATGGTAAGATATAATATGATTTGCAAAGTGTTATGTATTCCTCGTCTACACTTCAAATGAATGTAAATGTGACACTTCCTTGCAAGGAAATAGCTTTTGCAGATGTCTACCTATCGTAGCAATAGAGTTCTTATGATTCTTAAAACGCGATATCGCATCTCATTTCTATGTTTCATGGTAAGATATAATATGATTTGCGAAGTGTTATGTATTCCTCGTCTACACTTCAAATGAATGTGAATGCGACACTTCCTCGCTAGGAAATAGCGTTTGCAGATGTCTACGTATCGTAGCAATAGATTTCTAATGCTTCTTAAAACGCGATATCGCATCTCATTTCTATGTTTCACGGTAAGATATAATATGATTTGCGAATTGTTATGTATTCCTCGTCTACACTTCAAATGAATGTAAGTGCGACACTTCCTTGCAAAGAAATGGCGTTTGCAGATGTCTACGTATCGTAGCAATAGATTTCTAATGCTTCTTAAAACGCGATATCGCATCTCATTTCTATGTTTCATGGTAAGATATAATATGATTTGCGAAGTGTCATGTATTCCTCGTCTACACTTCAAATGAATGTGAATGCGACACTTCTTCGCTAGGAAATAGCGTTCGTAGATGTCTACGTATCGTACCAATAGAGTTCATATGATGCTTAAAACGCGATATCGCACCTCATTTCTATGTTTCATGGTAAGATATAATATGATTTGCGAAGTGTTATGTATTCCTCGTCTACACTTCAAAGGAATGTGAATGCGACACTTCCTCGCTAGGAAATAGCGTTTGCAGATTTCTACGTATCGTAGCAATAGAGTTCTTATGATTCTTAGAAAGCGATATCGCATCTCATTTCTATGTTTCATGGTAAGATATAATATGATTTGCGAAGTGTTATGTATTCCTCGTCTACACTTCAAATGAATGTAAATGCGACACTTCCTTGCAAGGAAATAGCGTTTGCAGATGTCTACCTATCGTAACAAAAGAGTTCTAATGCTTCTTAAAACGCGATATCGCATCTCATTTCTATGTTTCATGGTAAGATATAATATGATTTGCAAAGTGTTATGTATTCCTCGTCTACACTTCAAATGAATGTAAATGTGACACTTCCTTGCAAGGAAATAGCTTTTGCAGATGTCTACCTATCGTAGCAATAGAGTTCTTATGATTCTTAAAACGCGATATCGCATCTCATTTCTATGTTTCATGGTAAGATATAATATGATTTGCGAAGTGTTATGTATTCCTCGTCTACACTTCAAATGAATGTGAATGCGACACTTCCTCGCTAGGAAATAGCGTTTGCAGATGTCTACGTATCGTAGCAATAGATTTCTAATGCTTCTTAAAACGCGATATCGCATCTCATTTCTATGTTTCACGGTAAGATATAATATGATTTGCGAATTGTTATGTATTCCTCGTCTATACTTCAAATGAATGTAAATGCGACACTTCCTTGCAAAGAAATGGCGTTTGCAGATGTCTACGTATCGTAGCAATAGATTTCTAATGCTTCTTAAAACGCGATATCGCATCTCATTTCTATGTTTCATGGTAAGATATAATATGATTTGCGAAGTGTCATGTATTCCTCGTCTACACTTCAAATGAATGTAAATGCGACACTTCCTTGCTAGGAAATAGCGTCTGCAGATGTCTAGGTATCGTAGCAATAGAGTTCAAATGCTTCTTAAAACGAGATATTGCATCTCATGTCTATGGTTCATGATAAGATATAATATTCATTGCGAAGTGTTATGCATTCCTCGTCAACCATTCAAATGAATGTAAATGCGACACTTCCTCGCTAGGAAATAGCGTTTGCAGATGTCTACGTATCGTAGCAATAGAGTTCTTATGATTCTTAAAACGCGATATCGCATCTCATTTCTATGTTTCATGGTAAGATATAATATGATTTGCGAAGTGTTATGTATTCCTCGTCTACACTTCAAATGAATGTGAATGCGACACTTCCTCGCTAGGAAATAGCGTTTGCAGATGTCTACGTATCGTAGCAATAGATTTCTAATGCTTCTTAAAACGCGATATCGCATCTCATTTCTATGTTTCACGGTAAGATATAATATGATTTGCGAAGTGTTATGTATTCCTCGTCTACACTTCAAATGAATGTAAATGCGACACTTCCTTGCAAGGAAATAGCGTTTGCAGATGTCTACCTATCGTAACAAAAGAGTTCTAATGCTTCTTAAAACGCGATATCGCATCTCATTTCTATGTTTCATGGTAAGATATAATATGATTTGCGAAGTGTCATGTATTCCTCGTCTACACTTCAAATGAATGTGAATGCGACACTTCCTCGCTAGGAAATAGCGTTTGCAGATGTCTACGTATCGTAGCAATAGATTTCTAATGCTTCTTAAAACGCGATATCGCATCTCATTTCTATGTTTCACGGTAAGATATAATATGATTTGCGAAGTGTTATGTATTCGTCGTCTACACTTCAAATGAATGTAAATGCGACACTTCCTTGCAAGGAAATAGCGTTTGCAGATGTCTACCTATCGTAACAAAAGAGTTCTAATGCTTCTTAAAACGCGATATCGCATCTCATTTCTATGTTTCACGGTAAGATATAATATGATTTGCGAAGTGTTATGTATTCCTCGTCTACACTTCAAATGAATGTAAATGCGACACTTCCTTGCAAGGAAATAGCTTTTGCAGATGTCTACCTATCGTAACAATAGAGTTCTAATGCTTCTTAAAACGCGACATCGCATCTCATTTCTATGTTTCATGGTAAGATATAATATGATTTGCGAAGTGTTATGTATTCCTCGTCTATACTTCAAATGAATGTAAATGCGACACTTCCTTGCAAGGAAATAGCGTTTGCAGATGCCTGCGTATCGTAGCAATAGATTTCTTATGATTCTTAAAACGCGATATCGCATCTCATTTCTATGTTTCATGGTAAGATATAATATGATTTGCGAAGTGTTATGTATTCCTCGTCTACACTTCAAATGAATGTAAATGCGACACTTCCTTGCAAGGAAATAGCGTTTGCAGATGTCTACCTATCGTAACAAGAGAGTTCTAATGCTTCTTAAAACGCGATATCGCATCTCATTTCTATGTTTCATGGTAAGATATAATATGATTTGCAATGTGTTATGTATTCCTCGTCTACACTTCAAATGAATGTAAATGTGACACTTCCTTGCAAGGAAATAGCTTTTGCAGATGTCTACCTATCGTAACAATAGAGTTCTAATGCTTCTTAAAACGCTATATCGCATCTCATTTCTATGTTTCATGGTAAGATATAATATGATTTGCGAAGTGTTATGTATTCCTCGTCTACACTTCAAAGGAATGTGAATGCGACACTTCCTCGCTAGGAAATAGCGTTTGCAGATGTCTACGCATCGTAGCAATAGATTTCTAATGCTTCTTAGAACGCGATATCGCATCTCACTTCTATGCTTCACGGTAAGATATAATATGATTTGCGAAGTGTTATGCATTCCTCGTCTACACTTCAAATGAATGTAAATGCGACACTTTCTTGCAAGGAAATAGCGTTTGCAGATTTCTACGTATCATAGCAATAGAGTTCTTATGATTCTTAAAACGCGATATCGCATCTCATTTCTATGTTTCATGGTAAGATATAATATGATTTGCGAAGTGTTATCTACTCCTCGTCTACACTTCAAATGAATGTAAATGCGACACTTCCTTGAAAGGAAATAGCGTCTGCAGATGTCTAGGTATCGTAGCGATAGAGTTCTAATGCTTCGCAAAACACAATATCGCATCTCATTTCTATGTTTCATGGTAAGATATAATATGATTTGCGAAGTGTTATGTATTCCTCGTCTACACTTCATATGAATGTAAATGCGACACTTCCTTGCAAGGAAATAGCGTTTGCAGGTGTCTACGTATCGAAGCCATAGAGTTCAAAAGCTTCTTAAAACGAGATATCACATCTCATTTCTATGTTTCATGGTAAGATATAACATGATTTGCGAAGTGTTATGTATTCCTCGTCTACACTTCAAATGAATGTGAATGCGATACTTCCTCACTAGGAAATTGCGTTTGCAGATGTCTACGTATCGTAGCAATAGCTTTCTAATGCTTCTTAAAACGAGATATTGCATCTCATATCTATGGTTCATAATAAGATATAATATTCATTGCGAAGTGTTATGCATTCCTCGTCAACGATTCAAATGAATGTAAATGCGACACTTCCTTGCAAGGAAATAGCGTTTGCAGATGTCTACGTATCGTAGCAATAGATTTCTTATGATTCTTAAAACGCGATATCGCATCTCATTTCTATGTTTCATGGTAAGATATAATATGATTTGCGAAGTGTTATGCATTCCTCGTCTACACTTCAAATGAATGTAAATGCGACACTTCCTTGCAAGGAAATAGCGTTTGCAGATGCCTACGTATCGTAGCAATAGATTTCTTATGATTCTTAAAACGCGATATCGCATCTCATTTCTATGTTTCATGGTAAGATATAATATGATTTGCGAAGTGTTATGTATTCCTCGTCTACACTTCAAATGAATGTAAATGCGACACTTCCTTGCAAGGAAATAGCGTTTGCAGATGTCTACCTATCGTAACAAAAGAGTTCTAATGCTTCTTAAAACGCGATATCGCATCTCATTTCTATGTTTCATGGTAAGATATAATATGATTTGCAATGTGTTATGTATTCCTCGTCTACACTTCAAATGAATGTAAATGTGACACTTCCTTGCAAGGAAATAGCTTTTGCAGATGTCTACCTATCGTAACAATAGAGTTCTAATGCTTCTTAAAACGCTATATCGCATCTCATTTCTATGTTTCATGGTAAGATATAATATGATTTGCGAAGTGTTATGTATTCCTCGTCTACACTTCAAAGGAATGTGAATGCGACACTTCCTCGCTAGGAAATAGCGTTTGCAGATGTCTACGCATCGTAGCAATAGATTTCTAATGCTTCTTAGAACGCGATATCGCATCTCACTTCTATGTTTCACGGTAAGATATAATATGATTTGCGAAGTGTTATGTATTCCTCGTCTACACTTCAAATGAATGTAAATGCGACACTTCCTTGCAAGGAAGTAGCGTTTGCAGATGTCTACCTATCGTAACAATAGAGGTCTAATGCTTCTTAAAACGCGATATCGCATCTCATTTCTATGTTTCATGGTAAGATATAATATGATTTGCGAAGTGTTATGCATTCCTCGTCTACACTTCAAATGAATGTAAATGCGACACTTCCTTGCAAGGAAATAGCGTTTGCAGATGTCTACCTATCGTAACAAAAGAGTTCTAATGCTTCTTAAAACGCGATATCGCATCTCATTTCTATGTTTCATGGTAAGATATAATATGATTTGCAAAGTGTTATGTATTCCTCGTCTACACTTCAAATGAATGTAAATGTGACACTTCCTTGCAAGGAAATAGCTTTTGCAGATGTCTACCTATCGTAACAATAGAGTTCTAATGCTTCTTAAAACGCGATATCGCATCTCATTTCTATGTTTCACGGTAAGATATAATATGATTTGCGAAGTGTTATGTATTCCTCGTCTACACTTCAAATGAATGTAAATGCGACACTTCCTTGCAAGGAAATAGCGTTTGCAGATGTCTACCTATCGTAACAAAAGAGTTCTAATGCTTCTTAAAACGCGATATCGCATCTCATATCTATGGTTCATGATAAGATATAATATTCATTGCGAAGTGTTATGCATTCCTCGTCAACCATTCAAATGAATGTAAATGCGACACTTCCTTGCAAGGAAATAGCGTTTGCAGATGCCTACGTATCGTAGCAATAGATTTCTTATGATTCTTAAAACGCGATATCGCATCTCATTTCTATGTTTCATGGTAAGATATAATATGATTTGCGAAGTGTTATGTATTCCTCGTCTACACTTCAAATGAATGTAAATGCGACACTTCCTTGCAAGGAAATAGCGTTTGCAGATGTCTACCTATCGTAACAAAAGAGTTCTAATGCTTCTTAAAACGCGATATCGCATCTCATTTCTATGTTTCATGGTAAGATATAATATGATTTGCAATGTGTTATGTATTCCTCGTCTACACTTCAAATGAATGTAAATGTGACACTTCCTTGCAAGGAAATAGCTTTTGCAGATGTCTACCTATCGTAACAATAGAGTTCTAATGCTTCTTAAAACGCTATATCGCATCTCATTTCTATGTTTCATGGTAAGATATAATATGATTTGCGAAGTGTTATGTATTCCTCGTCTACACTTCAAAGGAATGTGAATGCGACACTTCCTCGCTAGGAAATAGCGTTTGCAGATGTCTACGCATCGTAGCAATAGATTTCTAATGCTTCTTAGAACGCGATATCGCATCTCACTTCTATGTTTCACGGTAAGATATAATATGATTTGCGAAGTGTTATGCATTCCTCGTCTACACTTCAAATGAATGTAAATGCGACACTTCCTTGCAAGGAAATAGCGTTTGCAGATTTCCACGTATCATAGCAATAGAGTTCTTATGATTCTTAAAACGCGATATCGCATCTCATTTCTATGTTTCATGGTAAGATATAATATGATTTGCGAAGTGTTATCTACTCCTCGTCTACACTTCAAATGAATGTAAATGCGACACTTCCTTGAAAGGAAATAGCGTCTGCAGATGTCTAGGTATCGTAGCGATAGAGTTCTAATGCTTCGCAAAACACAATATCGCATCTCATTTCTATGTTTCATGGTAAGATATAATATGATTTGCGAAGTGTTATGTATTCCTCGTCTACACTTCATATGAATGTAAATGCGACACTTCCTTGCAAGGAAATAGCGTTTGCAGGTGTCTACGTATCGAAGCCATAGAGTTCAAAAGCTTCTTAAAACGAGATATCACATCTCATTTCTATGTTTCATGGTAAGATATAACATGATTTGCGAAGTGTTATGTATTCCTCGTCTACACTTCAAATGAATGTGAATGCGATACTTCCTCGCTAGGAAATTGCGTTTGCAGATGTCTACGTATCGTAGCAATAGCTTTCTAATGCTTCTTAAAACGAGATATTGCATCTCATATCCATGGTTCATGATAAGATACAATATTCATTGCGAAGTGTTATGCATTCCTCGTCAACGATTCAAATGAATGTAAATGCGACACTTCCTTGCAAGGAAATAGCGTTTGCAGATGTCTACGTATCGTAGCAATAGATTTCTTATGATTCTTAAAACGCGATATCGCATCTCATTTCTATGTTTCATGGTAAGATATAATATGATTTGCGAAGTGTTATGTATTCCTCGTCTACACTTCAAATGAATGTAAATGCGACACTTCCTTGCAAGGAAATAGCGTTTGCAGATGTCTACCTATCGTAACAAAAGAGTTCTAATGCTTCTTAAAACGCGATATCGCATCTCATTTCTATGTTTCATGGTAAGATATAATATGATTTGCAATGTGTTATGTATTCCTCGTCTACACTTCAAATGAATGTAAATGTGACACTTCCTTGCAAGGAAATAGCTTTTGCAGATGTCTACCTATCGTAACAATAGAGTTCTAATGCTTCTTAAAACGCTATATCGCATCTCATTTCTATGTTTCATGGTAAGATATAATATGATTTGCGAAGTGTTATGTATTCCTCGTCTACACTTCAAAGGAATGTGAATGCGACACTTCCTCGCTAGGAAATAGCGTTTGCAGATGTCTACGCATCGTAGCAATAGATTTCTAATGCTTCTTAGAACGCGATATCGCATCTCACTTCTATGTTTCACGGTAAGATATAATATGATTTGCGAAGTGTTATGCATTCCTCGTCTACACTTCAAATGAATGTAAATGCGACACTTCCTTGCAAGGAAATAGCGTTTGCAGATTTCTACGTATCATAGCAATAGAGTTCTTATGATTCTTAAAACGCGATATCGCATCTCATTTCTATGTTTCATGGTAAGATATAATATGATTTGCGAAGTGTTATCTACTCCTCGTCTACACTTCAAATGAATGTAAATGCGACACTTCCTTGAAAGGAAATAGCGTCTGCAGATGTCTAGGTATCGTAGCGATAGAGTTCTAATGCTTCGCAAAACACAATATCGCATCTCATTTCTATGTTTCATGGTAAGATATAATATGATTTGCGAAGTGTTATGTATTCCTCGTCTACACTTCATATGAATGTAAATGCGACACTTCCTTGCAAGGAAATAGCGTTTGCAGGTGTCTACGTATCGAAGCCATAGAGTTCAAAAGCTTCTTAAAACGAGATATCACATCTCATTTCTATGTTTCATGGTAAGATATAACATGATTTGCGAAGTGTTATGTATTCCTCGTCTACACTTCAAATGAATGTGAATGCGATACTTCCTCGCTAGGAAATTGCGTTTGCAGATGTCTACGTATCGTAGCAATAGCTTTCTAATGCTTCTTAAAACGAGATATTGCATCTCATATCTATGGTTCATGATAAGATACAATATTCATTGCGAAGTGTTATGCATTCCTCGTCAACGATTCAAATGAATGTAAATGCGACACTTCCTTGCAAGGAAATAGCGTTTGCAGATGTCTACGTATCGTAGCAATAGATTTCTTATTATTCTTAAAACGCGATATCGCATCTCATTTCTATGTTTCATGGTAAGATATAATATGATTTGCGAAGTGTTATGTATTCCTCGTCTACACTTCAAAGGAATGTGAATGCGACACTTCCTCGCTAGGAAATAGCGTTTGCAGATGTCTACGTATCGTAGCAATAGATTTCTAATGCTTCTTAAAACGCGATATCGCATCTCATTTCTATGTTTCACGGTAAGATATAATATGATTTGCGAAGTGTTATGTATTCCTCGTCTACACTTCAAATGAATGTAAATGCGACACTTCCTTGCAAGGAAATAGCGTTTGCAGATGTCTACCTATCGTAACAAAAGAGTTCTAATGCTTCTTAAAACGCGATATCGCATCTCATTTCTATGTTTCATGGTAAGATATAATATGATTTGCAATGTGTTATGTATTCCTCGTCTACACTTCAAATGAATGTAAATGTGACACTTCCTTGCAAGGAAATAGCGTTTGCAGATGTCTACCTATCGTAACAATAGAGTTCTAATGCTTCTTAAAACGCGATATCGCATCTCATTTCTATGTTTCATGGTAAGATATAATATGATTTGCGAAGTGTTATGTATTCCTCGTCTACACTACAAATGAATGTAAATGCGAAACTTCCTTGCTAGAAAATAGCGTCTGCAGATGTCTAGGTATCGTAGCGATAGAGTTCTAATGCTTCTTAAAACGCGATATCGCATCTCATTCCTATGTTTCATGGTAGGATATAATATGATTTGCGAAGTGTTATGTATTCCTCGTCTACACTTCAAATGAATGTAAATGCGACACTTCCTTGCAAGGAAGTAGCGTTTGCAGATGTCTACCTATCGTAACAATAGAGGTCTAATGCTTCTTAAAACGCGATATCGCATCTCATTTCTATGTTTCATGGTAAGATATAATATGATTTGCGAAGTGTCATGTATTCCTCGTCTACACTTCAAATGAATGTAAATGCGACACTTCCTTGCTAGGAAATAGCGTCTGCAGATGTCTAGGTATCGTAGCAATAGAGATCAAATGCTTCTTAAAACGAGATATTGCATCTCATATCTATGGTTCATGATAAGATATAATATTCATTGCGAAGTGTTATGCATTCCTCGTCAACGATTCAAATGAATGTAAATGCGACACTTCCTTGCAAGGAAATAGCGTTTGCAGATGTCTACGTATCGTAGCAATAGATTTCTTATGATTCTTAAAACGCGATATCGCATCTCATTTCTATGTTTCATGGTAAGATATAATATGATTTGCGAAGTGTTATGTATTCCTCGTCTACACTTCAAATGAATGTAAATGCGACACTTCCTTGCAAGGAAATAGCGTTTGCAGATGTCTACCTATCGTAACAAAAGAGTTCTAATGCTTCTTAAAACGCGATATCGCATCTCATTTCTATGTTTCATGGTAAGATATAATATGATTTGCAATGTGTTATGTATTCCTCGTCTACACTTCAAATGAATGTAAATGTGACACTTCCTTGCAAGGAAATAGCTTTTGCAGATGTCTACCTATCGTAACAATAGAGTTCTAATGCTTCTTAAAACGCTATATCGCATCTCATTTCTATGTTTCATGGTAAGATATAATATGATTTGCGAAGTGTTATGTATTCCTCGTCTACACTTCAAAGGAATGTGAATGCGACACTTCCTCGCTAGGAAATAGCGTTTGCAGATGTCTACGCATCGTAGCAATAGATTTCTAATGCTTCTTAGAACGCGATATCGCATCTCACTTCTATGTTTCACGGTAAGATATAATATGATTTGCGAAGTGTTAAGCATTCCTCGTCTACACTTCAAATGAATGTAAATGCGACACTTCCTTGCAAGGAAATAGCGTTTGCAGATTTCTACGTATCATAGCAATAGAGTTCTTATGATTCTTAAAACGCGATATCGCATCTCATTTCTATGTTTCATGGTAAGATATAATATGATTTGCGAAGTGTTATCTACTCCTCGTCTACACTTCAAATGAATGTAAATGCGACACTTCCTTGAAAGGAAATAGCGTCTGCAGATGTCTAGGTATCGTAGCGATAGAGTTCTAATGCTTCGCAAAACACAATATCGCATCTCATTTCTATGTTTCATGGTAAGATATAATATGATTTGCGAAGTGTTATGTATTCCTCGTCTACACTTCATATGAATGTAAATGCGACACTTCCTTGCAAGGAAATAGCGTTTGCAGGTGTCTACGTATCGAAGCCATAGAGTTCAAAAGCTTCTTAAAACGAGATATCACATCTCATTTCTATGTTTCATGGTAAGATATAACATGATTTGCGAAGTGTTATGTATTCCTCGTCTACACTTCAAATGAATGTGAATGCGATACTTCCTCGCTAGGAAATTGCGTTTGCAGATGTCTACGTATCGTAGCAATAGCTTTCTAATGCTTCTTAAAACGAGATATTGCATCTCATATCTATGGTTCATGATAAGATACAATATTCATTGCGAAGTGTTATGCATTCCTCGTCAACGATTCAAATGAATGTAAATGCGACACTTCCTTGCAAGGAAATAGCGTTTGCAGATGTCTACGTATCGTAGCAATAGATTTCTTATGATTCTTAAAACGCGATATCGCATCTCATTTCTATGTTTCATGGTAAGATATAATATGATTTGCGAAGTGTTATGTATTCCTCGTCTACACTTCAAAGGAATGTGAATGCGACACTTCCTCGCTAGGAAATAGCGTTTGCAGATGTCTACGTATCGTAGCAATAGATTTCTAATGCTTCTTAAAACGCGATATCGCATCTCATTTCTATGTTTCACGGTAAGATATAATATGATTTGCGAAGTGTTATGTATTCCTCGTCTACACTTCAAATGAATGTAAATGCGACACTTCCTTGCAAGGAAATAGCGTTTGCAGATGTCTACCTATCGTAACAAAAGAGTTCTAATGCTTCTTAAAACGCGATATCGCATCTCATTTCTATGTTTCATGGTAAGATATAATATGATTTGCAATGTGTTATGTATTCCTCGTCTACACTTCAAATGAATGTAAATGTGACACTTCCTTGCAAGGAAATAGCGTTTGCAGATGTCTACCTATCGTAACAATAGAGTTCTAATGCTTCTTAAAACGCGATATCGCATCTCATTTCTATGTTTCATGGTAAGATATAATATGATTTGCGAAGTGTTATGTATTCCTCGTCTACACTACAAATGAATGTAAATGCGAAACTTCCTTGCTAGAAAATAGCGTCTGCAGATGTCTAGGTATCGTAGCGATAGAGTTCTAATGCTTCTTAAAACGCGATATCGCATCTCATTCCTATGTTTCATGGTAGGATATAATATGATTTGCGAAGTGTTATGTATTCCTCGTCTACACTTCAAATGAATGTAAATGCGACACTTCCTTGCAAGGAAGTAGCGTTTGCAGATGTCTACCTATCGTAACAATAGAGGTCTAATGCTTCTTAAAACGCGATATCGCATCTCATTTCTATGTTTCATGGTAAGATATAATATGATTTGCGAAGTGTCATGTATTCCTCGTCTACACTTCAAATGAATGTAAATGCGACACTTCCTTGCTAGGAAATAGCGTCTGCAGATGTCTAGGTATCGTAGCAATAGAGATCAAATGCTTCTTAAAACGAGATATTGCATCTCATATCTATGGTTCATGATAAGATATAATATTCATTGCGAAGTGTTATGCATTCCTCGTCAACCATTCAAATGAATGTAAATGCGACACTTCCTTGCAAGGAAATAGCGTTTGCAGATGTCTACGTATCGTAGCAATAGATTTCTTATGATTCTTAAAACGCGATATCGCATCTCATTTCTATGTTTCATGGTAAGATATAATATGATTTGCGAAGTGTTATGTATTCCTCCTCTACACTTCAAAGGAATGTGAATGCGACACTTCCTCGCTAGGAAATAGCGTTTGCAGATGTCTACGTATCGTAGCAATAGATTTCTAATGCTTCTTAAAACGCGATATCGCATCTCATTTCTATGTTTCACGGTAAGATATAATATGATTTGCGAAGTGTTATGTATTCCTCGTCTACACTTCAAATGAATGTAAATGCGACACTTCCTTGCAAGGAAATAGCGTTTGCAGATGTCTACCTATCGTAACAAAAGAGTTTTAATGCTTCTTAAAACGCGATATCGCATCTCATTTCTATGTTTCATGGTAAGATATAATATGATTTGCAATGTGTTATGTATTCCTCGTCTACACTTCAAATGAATGTAAATGTGACACTTCCTTGCAAGGAAATAGCTTTTGCAGATGTCTACCTATCGTAACAATAGAGTTCTAATGCTTCTTAAAACGCTATATCGCATCTCATTTCTATGTTTCATGGTAAGATATAATATGATTTGCGAAGTGTTATGTATTCCTCGTCTACACTTCAAAGGAATGTGAATGCGACACTTCCTCGCTAGGAAATAGCGTTTGCAGATGTCTACGCATCGTAGCAATAGATTTCTAATGCTTCTTAGAACGCGATATCGCATCTCACTTCTATGTTTCACGGTAAGATATAATATGATTTGCGAAGTGTTATGCATTCCTTGTCTACGGTTCAAATGAATGTAAATGCGACAGTTCCTTGCTAGGAAATAGCGTTTGCAGATGTCTAGGTATCGTAGCAATAGTGTTCTAATGCTTCTGAAAACGCGATATCGCATCTCATTTCTATGTTTCATGGTAAGATATAATATGATTTGCGAAGTGTTATGTATTCCTCGTCTACACTTCAAATGAATGTAAATGCGACACTTCCTTGCAAGGAAATAGCGTTTGCAGATATCTACGTATCGTAGCAATAGATTTCTAATGCTCCTTAAATCGCGATATCGCATCTCATTTCTATGTTTCATGGTAAGATATAATAAGAATTGCGAAGTGCCATGTATTCCTCGTCTACACTTCAAATTAATGTAAATGCGACACTTCCTTGCTAGGAAATAGCGTCTGCAGATGTCTAGGTATCGTGGCAATAGTGTTCTAATGCTTCTTAAAACGCGATATCGCACCTCATTTCCATGTTTCATGGTAAGATATAATATGATTTGCGAAGTGTCATGTATTCCTCGTCTACACTTCGAATGAATGTGAATGCGACACTTCCTTGCAAGGAAATAGCGTTTGCAGATGTCTACCTGTCGTAGCAATAGAGTTCTAATGCTTCTTAAAACGCGATATCGCATCTCATTACTATGTTGCATGATAAGATATAATATTCATTGTAAAGTGTTATGCATTCCTTGTCTACGATTCAATTGAATGTAAATGCGACACTTCCTTGCTAGGAAATAGCGTCTGCAGATGTCTATGTATCGTAGCGATAGAGTTCTAATGCTCCTCAAAACACAATATCGCATCTTATTTCTATGTTTCATGGTAAGACATAATATGATTTGCGAAGTGTCATGTATTCCTCGTCTACACTTCAAATGAATGTAAATGCGGCTCTTCCTTGCTAGGAAATAGCGACTGCAGATGTCTAGGTATCATAGCAATAGAGTTCAAATGCTTCTTAAAACGAGATATAGCACCTCATATCTATGTTTCGTGGTAAGATATAATATGATTTGCGAAGTGTTATGTATTCCTCGTCTACACTTCAAATGAATGTAAATGCGACACATCCCTGCTAGGAAATAGCGTTCGCAGATGTCTACGTATCGTAGCAATAGAGTTCTTATGATTCTTAAAACGCGATACCGCATCTCATTTCTATGTTTCATGGTAAGATATAATATGATTTGCGAAGTGTTATGTATTCCCCGTCTACACTTCAAATGAATGTAAATGCGACACTTCCTTGCAAGGAAATAGCGTTTGCAGATGTCTACGTATCGTAGCAATAGAGTTCTTATGATACTTAAAACGCGATATCGCATCTCATTTCTATGTTTCATGGTAAGATATAATATGATTTGCGAAGTGTTATGTATTCCTCGTCTACACATCAAATGAATGTAAATGCGACACTTCCTTGCAAGGAAATAGCGTTTGCAGATGTCTACGTATCGTAGCAATAGAGTTCTTATGATTCTTAGAACGCGATATCGCATCTCATTTCTATGTTTCATGGTAAGATATAATATGATTTGCGAAGTGTTATGTATTCCTCGTCTGCAGTTCAAAGGAATGTAGATGCGACACTTCCTTGCAAGGAAATAGCGTTTGCAGATGTCTACGTATCGTAGCAATAGATTTCTAATGCTTCTTAAAACGCGATATCGCATCACATTTCTATGTTTCATGGTAAGATATAATATGATTTGCGAAGTGTCATGTATTCCCCGTCTTCACTTCAAATGAATGTAAATGCGACACTTCCTTGCTAGGAAATGGCTTTTGCAGATGTTTACGTATCGTAGGGGTAGAGTTCTAATTCTTCTTAAAACGCGATAGCGCATCTCATTTCCATGTTGCATGGTAGGATATAATATTCATTGTAAAGTTTTATGTATACCTCGAATTCTCTTCAGAAGAATGTAAATGCGACACTTCCTTGCAAGGAAATAGCGTTTGCAGATATCTACGTATCGTAGCAATAGAGTTCTTATGCTTCTTAAAACGCGATATCGCATCTCATATCAATGTTTCATGATAAGATATAATATTCATTGCGAAGTGTTATGCATTCCTCGTCTACGATTCAAATGAATGTAAATGCGACACTTCCTCGCTAGGAAATAGCGAATGCAGATGTCTACGTATCGTAGCAATAGCTTTCTAATGTTTCTTAAAACGCGTTATAGCATCTCATTTCTATGTTTCATGGTAAGCTATAATATGTTTTGCCAAGTGTCATGTATTCCTCGTCTACACTTCAAATGAATGTAAATGCGACACATCCTTGCTAGGAAATAGCGTCTGCAGATGTCTAGGTATCGTAGCAATAGAGTTCTAATGCTTCTCCAAACGCGATATCGCATCTCATTTCTATGTTTCATGGTAAGATATAATATGATTTGCGAAGTGTTATGTATTCCTCATCAACACTTCAAATGAATGTATATGCGACACTTCCTTGCAAGGAAATAGCGTTTGCAGATGTCTGCGTATCGAAGCAATAGAGTTCAAATGCTCCTTAAAACGAGATATTGCATCTCATATCTATGTTTCATGATAAGATATAATATTCATTGCGAAGTGTTATGCATTCCTCGTCTAGGATTGAAATGGACGTAAATGCGACACTTCCTTGCCTGGAAATAGCGTCTGCAGATGTCTAGGTATCGTAGCAATAGAGTTCTAATGCTTCTTAAAACGCGATATCGCATCTCATTTCTATGTTTCATGGTAAGATATTATATGATTTGCGAAGTGTTATGTATTCCTCGTCTACACTTCAAATGAATGTAAATGCGACACTTCCTTGCAAGGAAATAGCGTTTGCAGATGTCTACCTATCATAGCAATAGGGATCTAATGCTTCTTAAAACGCGATATCGCATTTCATTTCTATGTTTCTTGGTAAGATATAGTATGATTTGCGAAGTGTTATGTATTCCTCGTCAACACTTCAAATGAATGTGAATGCGACACTTCCTCGCTAGGAAATAGCGTTTGCAGATGTCTGCGTATCGTAGCAATAGATTTCTAATGCTTCTTAAAACGCGATATCGCATCTCATTTCTATGTTTCATGGTAAGATATAATATGATTTGCGAAGTGTCATGTATTCCTCGTCTACACTTCAAATGAATGTAAATGCGGCACTTCCTTGCTAGGAAATATCGTCTGCAGATGTCTAGGTATCATAGCAATAGAGTTCAAATGCTTCTTAAAACGATATATAGCACCTCATATCTATGTTTCGTGATAAGATATAATATTCATTGCGAAGTGTTATGCATTCCTCGTCTACGATTCAAATGAATGTAAATGCGACACTTCCTTGCAAGGAAATGGCTTTTGCAGATGTCTACGTATCGTAGCAATAGAGTTCTTATGATTCTCAAAACGCGCTATCGCATCTCATTTGTATGTTTCATGGTAAGATATAATATGATTTGCGAAGTGTCATGTATTCCTCGTCTACACTTCAAATGAATGTAAATGCGACACTTCCTTGCAAGGAAATAGCGTTTGCAGATGTCTACCTATCATAGCAATAGGGTTCTAATGCTTCTTAAAACGCGATATCGCATCTCATTTCTATGTTTCATGGTAAGATATAATATGATTTGCGAATTGTTATATATTCCTCGTCTACACTTCAAATGAATGTAAATGCGACACTTCCTTGCAAGGAAATAGCGTTTGCAGATGTCTACGTATCGTAGCAATAGATTTCTAATGCTTCTTAAAACGCGATATCGCATCTCATTTCTATGTTTCATGGTAAGATATAATATGATTTGCGAAGTGTTATGTATTCCTCGTCTACACTTCAAATGAATGTGAATGCGACACTTCCTCGCTAGGAAATAGCGTTTGCAGATGTCTACGTATCGTAGCAATAGATTTCTAATTCTTCTTAAAACGCGATATCGCATCTCATTTCTATGTTTCATGGTAAGATATAATATGATTTGCGAAGTGTCATGTATTCCTCGTCTACACTTCAAATGAATGTAAATGCGACACTTCCTTGCAAGGAAATAGCGTCTGCAGATGTCTACCTATCATAGCAATAGGGTTCTAATGCTTCTTAAAACGCGATATCGCATCTCATTTCTATGTTTCATGGTAAGATATAATATGATTTGCGAATTGTTATATATTCCTCGTCTACACTTCAAATGAATGTAAATGCGACACTTCCTTGCAAGGAAATAGCGTTTGCAGATGTCTACGTATCGTAGCAATAGATTTCTAATGCTTCTTAAAACGCGATATCGCATCTCATTTCTATGTTTCATGGTAAGATATAATATGATTTGCGAAGTGTTATGTATTCCTCGTCTACACTTCAAATGAATGTGATTGCGACACTTCCTCGCTAGGAAATAGCGTTTGCAGATGTCTACGTATCGTAGCAATAGATTTCTAATGCTTCTTAAAACGCGATATCGCATCTCATTTCTATGTTTCATGGTAAGATATAATATGATTTGCGAAGTGTCATGTATTCCTCGTCTACACTTCAAATGAATGTAAATGCGACACTTCCTTGCAAGGAAGTAGCGTTTGTAGATGTCTACCTATCGTAGCAATAGTGTTCTAATGCTTCTTAAAACGCGATATCGCGTCTCATTTCGGTGTTTCATGATAAGATATAATATTCATTGCGACGTGTCATGTATACCCCGTATTCACTTCAAAAGAATGTAAATGCGACAGTTCCTTGCTAGGAAATAGCGTAACCAGATATCTACTTATCGCAGCAATAGAGTACTAATGCTTCTTAAGGCGCGATATCGCGTCTCATTTCAATGTTTCATAATAAGATATAATATTCACTGCGAAGTGTCATGTATACATTGTATTCACTTCAAATAAATGTAAAGGCGACACTTCCTTCCTAGGAAATAGCGTTTGCAGATGTCTACGTATCGTAGCAATAGAGATCTAATGCATATTAAACGAGATGTCGCATATCATTTCTATGTCTCGTGATAAGATATAATATTCAGTGCGAAGTGTCATGTATACCCCGCATTCACTTCAAAAGAATGTAAATGCGACCCTACCTTGCTAGGAAATAGCGTTTCCAGATGTCTACGTATCGAAACAATAGAGTTCCAATGCTTCTTATGACGAGATGTCGCATATCATATCTATGTTTCATGATAAGATATAATATTCATTGCGAGGTGTCATGTATACCTCGTATTCACTTCAAAAGAATGTAAATGCGACACTTCCTTGCAAGGAAATAGCGTTTGCAGATGTCTACCTGTCGTAGCAATAGAGTTCTAATGCTTCTTAAAACGCGATATCGCATCTCATTACTATGTTGCATGATAAGATATAATATTCATTGCGAAGTGTCATGTATAGCTCGTATTCACTTCAAAAGTATGTAAATGCGACCCTTCCTTGCTAGGAAATAGCGTTTCCAGATGTCTACGTATCGAAACAATAGAGTTCCAATGCTTCTTAATACGAGATGTCGCATATCATATCTATGTTTCATGATAAGATATAATATTCATTGCGAGGTGTCATGTATACCTCGTATTCACTTCAAAAGAATGTAAATGCGACACTTCCTTGCAAGGAAATAGCGTTTGCAGATGTCTACCTGTCGTAGCAATAGAGTTCCAATGCTTCTTAAAACGAGATATCGCATCTCATTTCAATGTTTCGTGATAAGATATAATATTCATTGCGAAGTGTTATGTATACCTCGTCCACACTTCAGAAGGATGTAAACGTCACACATCCTTGCTAGGAAATGCGTTTCCATGTGTCTAGGTATCGAAGCAATGGAGTTCTAATGCTTCTTAAAACGCGATATCGCTTCTCATTTCTATGTTGCATGATAAGATATAATATTCATTGCGAAGTGTTATGTATACCTCATCTACACTGCAAAAGGATGTAAATGCCACACTTCCTTGCTAGGAAATAGCGTTTCCAGTTGTTTACTTATCGGAGCAATGGAATTCTATTGCTTCATTCAACACGATGTCGCAAGTCATTTCAATGATTCATGGTAAATTGCATTTTTCTATGCAATATGTTACATTTGTCTGCATCTAGACCTTAGAAGGATGTGAATCCTATACTTACTTGCAACAGAATATCTTTTCCAGATCTCTACGTGTCGAAGCAAGACATTTATAATACTTCATGCAACGCCATGTCGCATCTCATTTCAACGTTTCAAAGCAAAGAATCTGTAATCATATATCCATAACATTATGCTTAACTGTTAGAGGTCTTCAATAGAATGTGAACTATATAATTCCATGCAACGGCATGGTGCTCCGTAGTGTCTGTCTGTTAAAGCAATCGAGCTAGAATTCTTATCTGCTTTAAAACTTCATTAGAATGTAAATTCTACAGCTCCATGCAACGGGATTGCCCTTCGTAGTGTCTACATGTCGAGACAATAGAGTACTAATGCATTATACAATGCCACGACTCATCTCGTTTCAACGTTTCGAATTAAGTAAGCTGTAATCTTCTATGAAAAGCATTATAATTATCTGCTTCTACTCTACAATAGAATGTGAATTCTATAGATCCAAGCAACAGGAGGGCAGGCCCTCCACCATCCTACTGCCTGCCCTGATACGGGCAAAGGATTCCCAGGGCCACTCAAACCGCGACCAACATCTATCTCATACTCTAACCGATTCATCGTTATGCGTTTTCCATTAAGCTTGCCGGGATCAGTGATATTGATTCGCTCAATCTAAATTATTATTTTCTTTTTATGTTTCTCGATTTTTTTAGTTTCTCTCACGATATCGTCTATTTCGTTGTACCTTACCCTTACAGTATGGTATATAATCTGTTGTTTGGTATTTCTAGGATTTCCTTTTAATAAATGCAATGCTTCCACATATTTTCTTTCTCTTTCTCTTTAGTTACATTGTTGTTATTTTATGCTTTTCACCCTCCACATTCCCTTTCTACACCATCTCGGAACAGGCTTTATACGATTACTGCAGGATGACGCACCTGGCTCGTTACACCGAGATCGAGTGTTCTCTCTTGCATCCGTTGATTTATATATGTTATATATTGGAGAATATTTCCTCTTATCCTTTGTATTTTTCAATGAAATTACATAGACAGAGGTACGAGCTAGTTCTGCACGTCTATTTGAAACAACATTAAATCACCTTGTTAAACAATAATATATTAAATGTGACTTGGACTTTTAAATTTGAATTTATAAACATCTAACAGGTAAATATGTTTTTCTGACTATTCATATCGTTATACATTCAGTGATTTATAGTGTGCTGTGATTTGATATATTAACTGCTTGATTATATTTTGCAATGAACTTTGCGTACCAAACATTGTTTTTACTCCTGATGGGAGTGGATAGTTCTTCGTTTTATATTCTTATATCGCATTCATTATAAAAGTATATGATATCCTTCTTATGCAGTCATGTATAATTATGTACTGTGACGGTTTTTCCCATTTCAATCCTCAAGAAAATGGTATATAGAACCAATAATAACGGGGTATTCAGAAGTTTAATCCGGGGTTATATCGGGGTACAGAATATCCGCGTGATTCGGCAACGCGAAGTACAGAACAATAAATTTCCTATACAGCGAGTATTTCGAAGCTGAGAGGCTGGGACTTTTTGGGCGCCAGCTACTCAAAAAGTAGCAAAAACTAGTAAACCACGCAACCCGGGGAAACCCGGTTCAAGATAACCCTCGAAATTTCGAAATACTCTTTCGCTCGACTGCTTCTAGCCGAGTGCGCAACTTAGGGTCGCGGGATACTGAACTCACGGCTTCTTTCTAGATTGCCTCGACGCGGTATTACAAAAGGGTATACGACACGCCGCGAATGACCGTGGATCACCACCCGTTATACAATACAAATTACAAGTCTGAAGATGTAGATGCAATTAATGTCCGATATTTTACGTGATCGAATCGACGTATCGAGTGAGGCTATGAAATATAAAAATCTTTTACTATTCTTCGACCCCTTTACATGTTAAATGAATGATTAGTTCTGCAAGACAAGAAGCCTGAATTAGTGAGATATCTAGGAACATAAGTAATTTGTAAGTAACACATCTTTTCTCTTTGAAATATTTGCCTTTGCATAGAATAGAACGTATAGATATAATTGCCTGTTTTGTACCCATTTCGGTCCAATTCTATTATAGCCTTTGAGCAGAAGTAATATTGATTATACTTGATTTTTGCAATAGTTCCTTAATTAACAGATTTTATTAACCTAGAATCATCATTTGACGGATGTATCAATCTACTTCGTAGCTCCATCTGTTTCTTTTTCTGCTCGCAACTTTCCATTTTCAGTTCCGTATACTTATCCTTTATCATCATCATATATGTTGCGTAAAATTACAATAACTTTTTGTCCTCAAATTTTGCGGATATTTCAATTAAATTTGCTTTGATTAAATAAACGGAAATTAAAAAACAGTGGCACGTACCATTTCTTGGAAACGTCGTATCGTAATTTGCATCTGACTGTTTTGAAAGGCATCACTTTACTTAACGTTTGCAATGATTCGGTTAGCGAAGTTGTTGGCTCTTGTAATTCTAAGGCAAATATATTCATCTGTCGACATCGTGAACATTGTTTTTTGGCAAAATTTCAGAAAAACAAATATATTATAAGTAAAATAATAAACATCATAATATTGAATTTAACTCTGTTCATCGTTGCCTTGTTGGACACATCCATAACAATATACAGGGTGGGGCAGTAACGATTAGCACCTCAGATATCCACGAAACTATAAGTTTCATAGAAGTTTTTGCTAATATAAAATTGCATAGTACAAAGGGGCCATCCGTTGATGAAAATAGTTTTTTTGTAAGTGGAGTTATGTTGGACATATGAAGGTTACCTTCATTTTTTAAAATGAATTGGTATGTCCATTCTTCCGTAATACGATAGAGCATTTTAAAGCACGTTTAACGATCTGTAACATGAAGGCATTGAAGGTTACAAAAAGTAAAGAAAGGCGATAATACTCACGGTTTTGATAGTAATTGAAACATACTTATTGTAAACAGTGGTGGAAGGCGTAATACTTACCGTTTACTTCACTGTGAATAAACACTTTTCGAAGGGCATTTCAATAGCTTGCAGCATAAGTTAAACATGATAAGATTAGTATTGAAAAATCGGTTCGAATACGTTTGGTTAGGCTGTTCTTTGTGTCGTTCATTTTATAAGTACTGAGCTGCGGATTCCTGAGGACAGCTCACAAAATTGTTGAACTATGGAAGATTATCATTGTGAATTTGAATCAAAAGGTAATTAAATTCCATTAGATTGTAAACAGATCTCAATATTTCATTTTAGATATTAAGATTAAATACTCTTTACAAAACTACAAGAATGGATACATACTTTTCTGTTATTATTATTTCATAAAGAATTATAATTGCAATTATATAGTTCATTACGATAAAAAATATTTCTCAGAAAATTCTAAATATTAAATTAAAGAATCAAGTAAAACATTTTTAATAATTACGAATATGAAAAATACTTGAACATTCCAATAGAAAGATGTCTAAACAGGAGTTAGAAAAGTCAAACATTCAATTTCAATTCCAGAATTCATCTATAAGAGGTAAAATGTTTTGAAAGCTTTAATTACAGTCTCTAATGCAAGCAGTTGGGCAGTATTTCAATTTTTAAGAAAATTGATGAAAGTCAACCATTTTGAAGTGGTCAGAATCTTTGTCGTTTGAGCAATAAGTGAATAACAAATAACTGCATAAATTCCAGGCTTAAAAACTTATGGATTAAATCCTATGCAGACTCGTTTATAAGCGAGTTACTAAATAATAATCCACACTAAGTAATCATTTTAAAACTTAAACGATTACATCTCGCGAACTTTCGAAGATATCAGAAGCGTGAAAAGTATGTGGTTTATCAAAAACTCTTCTAAAAGAACGGACGAAGCCAATAGAAATCTTTGTTGAAGTAAGCAAGTTCTAAAGTTCTAAGCAACGCGATGGCCCTTATCTGCCTATGTTTCATAGCAAGTAAGTTCTGAATTTCTATGAAATCCGATGGAATTCCTCACTACTAACGTTTCAAAGTAAGTTCTAAAATTCTCAGTTCTACGTTTAAAACTATGTGTGTTCTATATATCTATGTAAAGTGAAGGTTCCTATTATTTGTGACGGAAACCTATATATAGTAAGTCAGGGAAGCTCGAAGGGTTTAATTATCTAAATGCTTTAAAGTGTAAAACGTACTTTAATCTAAAGCGATCTATCGTTCCAAGGTATCCGCTCACGTACAACTTTCCTTGGGCGCCAGCTGTTCAGAAAGTAGCAAAGGGATAGACTACACGACCCCGGGAACCCTGGGGCGGAACAACACTTGAAATTTCGAAATGCTCCTCCTCTCGACTAAGCCTAGCCAAGTACACACACTCAGGTCGCGAGATACTGAAGTGACGGCATGATTATTTATGGTCTCGACGTGGGTTTAACTAACAAGGGCTACGGGAAACTACGCAACACGCCGCGAATTACCGGGTATCATAACTCGCTTCACGATTTAAGATACAATATACAATATGCGACACAAGAAATGGGACGCTTTAGCGAATAAGCTCTCACGTTCCCTTCTTCAGGTTCCTTGAATTCGCTGGTGGTCCTCGGGTCTCCTGCATCCTCCTCGGGGCTCCTTGGTGGAGTGGGCTGTACGCTTCGGTATTGTTCGGGTCCATCGATCAGAGGAATTCGGCGATTTCCTCTTCTCGCCCGCTTGGGCGTCCCTGAGGGGATCCTCCTAATCATTTAAATTGCATAGCGCCTCGCGCGCCGTGCTCCCCATGGCCCGCCTGCAGGGCCGCTGGACTTTTGACTTCTCTTTAGGGGGTTAAGGAGGACCTTCTCACATCCCAGAGCATTATAAAGCACAAAAGCAGATAAGCATAATGCGATGCATAGAGCTTTACAACCTTCTAACTTACTTTGAACTGTTTACATGAAATGCAATATTGCGGTGCATGAAGCATGACAAATTAATTGCTTCGGCACCAGGACATCTAGAAACGCTATCCCCGGGCAAGAAAATGTAGGGTTCACACTCAATTCATATGCAGAAGCAGATAAACATAACGCGATGCTATGAATCTTACATCTTATCATGAAATATAGAAGTAAGATGCGCAGCCGCGTTTTACGAAGCATTAGAACTCTATTGCTTCTAAACCTTCAGATATAGAAACGATATTCCGTAGCAAGGAAGTGATGCATTTACATTCATTTGAAGTGTAGAGGAGATATAAATAACGCGTTGCATTGAAATCACATCTTATCATGTGACTTAGAACTGACATCCGATATCGCGTTTAATAAAGAGTTAGAAATCTAGTGCTTCGATGAGTAGACATCTGGAAACGCTATTTCCTAGCAAGGAAGAGTGGCATTTACATTCTTTTGATATGTAGACGAGGAATACATAACACTTCGCTATGTATATTATATCAATTCACGAAATATAGAAATGAGATGCGATATCGCGTTTTAAGAAGCATTAGAACTCTATTTCTTCGATACGTAGACATCTGGAAACGCATTTCCTAGCAAGGAAGTGTGGCATTTACATTCTTTTGAAGTGTAGACGTGGTATACATAACACTTCGTAATGAATATTATATCTCATCATGAAACATAGAAATGAGAAGCGATATCGCGATCTAAGAAGCACTGGAACTCTATTGGAACGATACGTAGGCATCTGCAAACGCTATTTCCTAGCAAGGAAGTATCGCATTTACATTCTTTTGAAGTGAATACGAGGTATACATAACATTTCACAATAAATATTATATATTATTGCGAAACATACAAAATGAAATACGACATCTCGTTTTATGAAGCATTAGAACTCCATTTCTACGATATGTAAACATCTCCAAACAATATTTCCTAGCAAGGAAGTGTCGCATTTACATTCGTTTGAAGTGAATACGAGGTATACGTGACACTTCGCAATGAATATTATATCTTATCATGAAACATAGAAATGAGATGCGGTATCACGTTTTAAGAAGCATTAGAACTCTATTGCTTCGATACGTAGACATCTGCAAACGCTATTTCCCAGCAAGGAAGTGTCGCATTTTCATTCTTTTGTAGTGTAGACGAGGAATACATAACACTTCGCGATGAATATTATATCTTATCATGAAACATGGAAATGAGATGCGATATCGCGTTTTAAGAAGCATTTGAACTCTATTGCTTCGATACGTAGACATCTGCAAACGCTATGTCCTAGCAAGGAAGTGTCGCATTTACATTCATTTGAGTCGTAGACGAGGAATGCATAACACTTTGCAATGAATATTATACCTTATCATGAAACATTGAATTGAGATGCGATATCCCGTTTTAAGACGCATTAGAACTGCACTGCTTCGATACGTAGACATCTGCAAACGCTATTTCCTAGCAAGGAAGTGTCGCATTTACATTCTTTTGAAAGGAATACGAGGTATACATGACACTTCGCAATGAATATTATATCTTATCATGAAACGTAGATATGGTATGCGATATGACGATTTAAGAAGCATTAGAAAGCTATTTCTTCGATTCGTCGACATCTGCAAACGCTACTTCCTAGCAAGGAAGTGTCGCATTTACATTCTTTTGAAGCGAATACGAGGTATTCATATCACTGCACAATGAATATTATATCTCATCATGAAACATTGAAATGAGATGCGATATCGCGACTTAAGAAGCATTAGAACACTATTTCTTCGATACGTAGACATCTGCAAACGCTACTTCCTAGCAAGGAAGTGTCGCATGTATATTCAATTGAAGTGTATGCAAGATATACATGACACTTCGCAGTGAATATTATATATTATCATGAAACATAGAAATGAGAAGAGATATCGCGATTTAAGAAGCATTAGATCCCTATTGCTTCGATACGTAGACATCTGCAAACGCTACTTCCTAGGAAGGAAGTGTCGCATTTACATTCTTTTGAAAGGAATACGAGGTATACATGACACTCCACAATGAATATTATATATTATCATGAAACATAGTAATGAGTAGCGATATCGCTTTTTGAGAAGCATTAGAACTCTAATGCTACGATACGTAGACATCTGCAAACGCTATTTCCTGGCAAGAAAGTGTAGCGTTTACATTCTTTTGTAGTGAATACGAGGTATACATAACACTCCATAATGAATATTATATACTATCATGAAACATAGAAATGAGAAACGATGTCGCGTTTTGAGAAGCATTTGAGCACTAATGCTACGATACGTAGACATCTGCAAACGCTATTTCCTAGCAAGGAAGTGTCGCATTTACATTCATTTGAAGTATAGACGAGATATACATAACACTGCACAGTGAATATTATATCTTATCATATAACATAGAAATGAGATGTAATGTGGCGATTTAAGATGCATTAGAATTCTATTACTTCGATACGGAGACATCTGCAACCGCTACTTCCTAGCAAGGAAGTGTCGCATGTACATTCAATTGAAGTGTATGCGAGGTATACATGACACTTCGCAGTGAATATTATATATTATCATGAAACATAGAAACGAGAAGCGATATCGCGATTTAAGAACCATTAGATCCCTATTGCTTCGATACGTAGACATCTGCAAACGCTAATTCCTAGCACGGAAGTGTCGCATTTACATTCTTTTGAAAGGAATACGAGGTATACATGACACTCCGCAATGAATGTTATATATTATCATGAAACATAGTAATGAGTAGCGATATCGCGTTTTGAGAAGCATTAGAACTCTAATGCTACGATACGTAGATATCTGCAAACGCTATTTCCTGGCAAGGAAGTGTAGCGTTTACATTCTTTTGAAGTGAATACGAGATATACATAACACTCCACAATGAATATTATATCTTATCATATAACATAGAAATGAGATGCGAAATCGCGTTTTTAGAATCATTAGAACTCTATTGCTTTGATAGGTGGACATCTGCAATCCCTATTTCGTAGCAAGGATGTGTCGCATTTACATTCATCTGAAGTGTAGACGAGGAATACATAACACTTCGCAATGAATATTATACCTTATCATGAAACATTGAATTGAGATGCGATATCGCGTTTTAAGAAGCATTTGAACTCTATTGCTTCGATACGTAGACATCTGCAAACGCTATGTCCTAGCAAGGAAGTGTCGCATTTACATTCATTTGAGTCGTAGACGAGGAATGCATAACACTTCGCAATGAATATTATACCTTATCATGAAACATTGAATTGAGATGCGATATCCCGTTTTAAGACGCATTAGAACTGCACTGCTTCGATACGTAGACATCTGCAAACGCTATTTCCTAGCAAGGAAGTGTCGCATTTACATTCTTTTGAAAGGAATACGAGGTATACATGACACTTCGCAATGAATATTATATCTTATCATGAAACGTAGATATGGGATGCGATATGACGATTTAAGAAGCATTAGAAAGCTATTTCTTCGATTCGTCGACATCTGCAAACGCTACTTCCTAGCAAGGAAGTGTCGCATTTACATTCTTTTGAAGCGAATACGAGGTATTCATATCACTGCACAATGAATATTATATCTCATCATGAAACATTGAAATGAGATGCGATATCGCGATTTATGATGCTTTAGAACTCTATTGCTTCGATACGTAGATATCTGCAAACACTATTTCCTAGCAAGAAACTGTCGCATTCACATTCATTTGAAGTGTATGCGAGGTATACATGACACTTCGCAGTGAATATTATATATTATCATGAAACATAGAAATGAGATGCGATATCGCGATTTAAGAAGCATTAGGTCCCTATTGCTTCGATACGTAGACATCTGCAAACGCTACTTCCTAGCAAGGAAGTGTCGCATTTACATTCTTTTGAAAGGAATACGAGGTATACGTGACACCATACAATGAATATTATATAATATCATCAAACATAGTAATGAGTTGCGATATCGCGTTTTGAGAAGCATTAGAACTCTAATGCTACGATACGTAGACTTCTGCAAACGTTATTTCCTGGCAAGGAAGTGTAGCGTTTACATTCTTTTGAAGTGAATACGAGGTATACATAACACTCCGCAGTGAATATTATATATTATCATGAAGCATAGAAATGAGATGCGATATGGCGATTTAAGAAGCATTATAACACTATTGCTTCGATACGTAGACATCGGCAAACGCTATTTCCTAGGAAGGAAGTGTCGCATTTACATTCATTTCAAGTGAATACGAGGTATACATAACACTGCACAATGAATATTATATCTTATCATGAAACATAGAAATAAGATGCAATATCGCGTTTTGCGAAGCATTAGAGCTCTAATGCTAAGATACGTAAACATCTGCAAACGCTATTTCCTAGAAAGGAAGTGTCGCATTTACATTCTTTTGAAAGGAATACGAGGTATACATGACACTTCGCAATGAATATTATATCTTATCATGAAACGTAGATATGGGATGCGATATGACGATTTAAGAAGCATTAGAAAGCTATTTCTTCGATTCGTCGACATCTGCAAACGCTACTTCCTAGCAAGGAAGTGTCGCATTTACATTCTTTTGAAGCGAATACGAGGTATTCATATCACTGCACAATGAATATTATATCTCATCATGAAACATTGAAATGAGATGCGATATCGCGACTTAAGAAGCATTAGAACACTATTTCTTCGATACGTAGACATCTGCAAACGCTACTTCCTAGCAAGGAAGTGTCGCATGTATATTCAATTGAAGTGTATGCAAGGTATACATGACACTTCGCAGTGAATATTATATATTATCATGAAACATAGAAATGAGAAGAGATATCGCGATTTAAGAAGCATTAGATCCCTATTGCTTCGATACGTAGACATCTGCAAACGCTACTTCCTAGGAAGGAAGTGTCGCATTTACATTCTTTTGAAAGGAATACGAGGTATACATGACACTCCACAATGAATATTATATATTATCATGAAACATAGTAATGAGTAGCGATATCGCTTTTTGAGAAGCATTAGAACTCTAATGCTACGATACGTAGACATCTGCAAACGCTATTTCCTGGCAAGAAAGTGTAGCGTTTACATTCTTTTGTAGTGAATACGAGGTATACATAACACTCCATAATGAATATTATATACTATCATGAAACATAGAAATGAGAAACGATGTCGCGTTTTGAGAAGCATTTGAGCACTAATGCTACGATACGTAGACATCTGCAAACGCTATTTCCTAGCAAGGAAGTGTCGCATTTACATTCATTTGAAGTATAGACGAGATATACATAACACTGCACAGTGAATATTATATCTTATCATATAACATAGAAATGAGATGTAATGTGGCGATTTAAGATGCATTAGAATTCTATTACTTCGATACGGAGACATCTGCAACCGCTACTTCCTAGCAAGGAAGTGTCGCATGTACATTCAATTGAAGTGTATGCGAGGTATACATGACACTTCGCAGTGAATATTATATATTATCATGAAACATAGAAACGAGAAGCGATATCGCGATTTAAGAACCATTAGATCCCTATTGCTTCGATACGTAGACATCTGCAAACGCTAATTCCTAGCACGGAAGTGTCGCATTTACATTCTTTTGAAAGGAATACGAGGTATACATGACACTCCGCAATGAATGTTATATATTATCATGAAACATAGTAATGAGTAGCGATATCGCGTTTTGAGAAGCATTAGAACTCTAATGCTACGATACGTAGATATCTGCAAACGCTATTTCCTGGCAAGGAAGTGTAGCGTTTACATTCTTTTGAAGTGAATACGAGGTATACATAACACTCCACAATGAATATTATATCTTATCATATAACATAGAAATGAGATGCGAAATCGCGTTTTTAGAATCATTAGAACTCTATTGCTTTGATAGGTGGACATCTGCAATCCCTATTTCGTAGCAAGGATGTGTCGCATTTACATTCATCTGAAGTGTAGACGAGGAATACATAACACTTCGCAATGAATATTATACCTTATCATGAAACATTGAATTGAGATGCGATATCGCGTTTTAAGAAGCATTTGAACTCTATTGCTTCGATACGTAGACATCTGCAAACGCTATGTCCTAGCAAGGAAGTGTCGCATTTACATTCATTTGAGTCGTAGACGAGGAATGCATAACACTTCGCAATGAATATTATACCTTATCATGAAACATTGAATTGAGATGCGATATCCCGTTTTAAGACGCATTAGAACTGCACTGCTTCGATACGTAGACATCTGCAAACGCTATTTCCTAGCAAGGAAGTGTCGCATTTACATTCTTTTGAAAGGAATACGAGGTATACATGACACTTCGCAATGAATATTATATCTTATCATGAAACGTAGATATGGGATGCGATATGACGATTTAAGAAGCATTAGAAAGCTATTTCTTCGATTCGTCGACATCTGCAAACGCTACTTCCTAGCAAGGAAGTGTCGCATTTACATTCTTTTGAAGCGAATACGAGGTATTCATATCACTGCACAATGAATATTATATCTCATCATGAAACATTGAAATGAGATGCGATATCGCGATTTATGATGCTTTAGAACTCTATTGCTTCGATACGTAGATATCTGCAAACACTATTTCCTAGCAAGAAACTGTCGCATTCACATTCATTTGAAGTGTATGCGAGGTATACATGACACTTCGCAGTGAATATTATATATTATCATGAAACATAGAAATGAGATGCGATATCGCGATTTAAGAAGCATTAGGTCCCTATTGCTTCGATACGTAGACATCTGCAAACGCTACTTCCTAGCAAGGAAGTGTCGCATTTACATTCTTTTGAAAGGAATACGAGGTATACGTGACACCATACAATGAATATTATATAATATCATCAAACATAGTAATGAGTTGCGATATCGCGTTTTGAGAAGCATTAGAACTCTAATGCTACGATACGTAGACTTCTGCAAACGTTATTTCCTGGCAAGGAAGTGTAGCGTTTACATTCTTTTGAAGTGAATACGAGGTATACATAACACTCCGCAGTGAATATTATATATTATCATGAAGCATAGAAATGAGATGCGATATGGCGATTTAAGAAGCATTATAACACTATTGCTTCGATACGTAGACATCGGCAAACGCTATTTCCTAGGAAGGAAGTGTCGCATTTACATTCATTTCAAGTGAATACGAGGTATACATAACACTGCACAATGAATATTATATCTTATCATGAAACATAGAAATAAGATGCAATATCGCGTTTTGCGAAGCATTAGAGCTCTAATGCTAAGATACGTAAACATCTGCAAACGCTATTTCCTAGAAAGGAAGTGTCGCATTTACATTCTTTTGAAAGGAATACGAGGTATACATGACACTTCGCAATGAATATTATATCTTATCATGAAACGTAGATATGGGATGCGATATGACGATTTAAGAAGCATTAGAAAGCTATTTCTTCGATTCGTCGACATCTGCAAACGCTACTTCCTAGCAAGGAAGTGTCGCATTTACATTCTTTTGAAGCGAATACGAGGTATTCATATCACTGCACAATGAATATTATATCTCATCATGAAACATTGAAATGAGATGCGATATCGCGACTTAAGAAGCATTAGAACACTATTTCTTCGATACGTAGACATCTGCAAACGCTACTTCCTAGCAAGGAAGTGTCGCATGTATATTCAATTGAAGTGTATGCAAGGTATACATGACACTTCGCAGTGAATATTATATATTATCATGAAACATAGAAATGAGAAGAGATATCGCGATTTAAGAAGCATTAGATCCCTATTGCTTCGATACGTAGACATCTGCAAACGCTACTTCCTAGGAAGGAAGTGTCGCATTTACATTCTTTTGAAAGGAATACGAGGTATACATGACACTCCACAATGAATATTATATATTATCATGAAACATAGTAATGAGTAGCGATATCGCTTTTTGAGAAGCATTAGAACTCTAATGCTACGATACGTAGACATCTGCAAACGCTATTTCCTGGCAAGAAAGTGTAGCGTTTACATTCTTTTGTAGTGAATACGAGGTATACATAACACTCCATAATGAATATTATATACTATCATGAAACATAGAAATGAGAAACGATGTTGCGTTTTGAGAAGCATTTGAGCACTAATGCTACGATACGTAGACATCTGCAAACGCTATTTCCTAGCAAGGAAGTGTCGCATTTACATTCATTTGAAGTATAGACGAGATATACATAACACTGCACAGTGAATATTATATCTTATCATATAACATAGAAATGAGATGTAATGTGGCGATTTAAGATGCATTAGAATTCTATTACTTCGATACGGAGACATCTGCAACCGCTACTTCCTAGCAAGGAAGTGTCGCATGTACATTCAATTGAAGTGTATGCGAGGTATACATGACACTTCGCAGTGAATATTATATATTATCATGAAACATAGAAACGAGAAGCGATATCGCGATTTAAGAACCATTAGATCCCTATTGCTTCGATACGTAGACATCTGCAAACGCTAATTCCTAGCACGGAAGTGTCGCATTTACATTCTTTTGAAAGGAATACGAGGTATACATGACACTCCGCAATGAATGATATATATTATCATGAAACATAGTAATGAGTAGCGATATCGCGTTTTGAGAAGCATTAGAACTCTAATGCTACGATACGTAGATATCTGCAAACGCTATTTCCTGGCAAGGAAGTGTAGCGTTTACATTCTTTTGAAGTGAATACGAGGTATACATAACACTCCACAATGAATATTATATCTTATCATATAACATAGAAATGAGATGCGAAATCGCGTTTTTAGAAGCATTAGAACTCTATTGCTTTGATAGGTGGACATCTGCAATCCCTATTTCGTAGCAAGGATGTGTCGCATTTACATTCATCTGAAGTGTAGACGAGGAATACATAACACTTCGCAATGAATATTATACCTTATCATGAAACATTGAATTGAGATGCGATATCCCGTTTTAAGAAGCATTAGGTCCCTATTGCTTCGATTCGTAGACATCTACAAACGCTACTTCCTAGCAAGGAAGTGTCGCATTTACATTCTTTTGAAAGGAATACGAGGCATAGATGACACCATACAATGAATATTATATAATATCATCAAACATAGTAATGAGTTGCGATATCGCGTTTTGAGAAAAATTAGAACTCTAATGCTACGATACGTAGACTTCTGCAAACGTTATTTCCTGGCAAGGAAGTGTAGCGTTTACATTCTTTTGAAGTGAATACGAGGTATACAAAACACTCCACAATGAATACTATATCTTATCATATAACATAGAAATGAGATGTAATATGGCGATTTAAGATGCATTAGAATTCTATTGCTTCGGTACGTAGACATCTGCAAACGCTATTTCCTAGCAAGGAAGTATCGCATTTACATTCATTTGAAGTGTATGCGACGTATACATGACACTCCGCAGTGAATATTATATATTACCATGAAGTATAGAAATGAGATGCAATATCGCGTTTTGCGAAACATTAGAGCTCTAATGCTAAGATACGTAAACATCTGCAAACGCTATTTCCTAGAAAGGAAGTGTCGCATTTACATTCTTTTGAAAGGAATACGAGGTATACATGACACTTCGCAATGAATATTATATCTTATCATGAAACGTAGATATGAGATGCGATATGACGATTTAAGAAGCATTAGAAAGCTATTTCTTCGATTCGTCGACATCTGCAAACGCTACTTCCTAGCAAGGAAGTGTCGCATTTACATTATTTTGAAGTGAATACGAGGTATTCATATCACTGCACAATGAATATTATATCTCATCATGAAACATTGAAATGAGATGCGATATCGCGATTTATGATGCTTTAGAACTCTATTGCTTCGATACGTAGATATCTGCAAACACTATTTCCTAGCAAGAAACTGTCGCATTCACATTCATTTGAAGTGTATGCGAGGTATACATGACACTTCGCAGTGAATATTATATATTATCATGAAACATAGAAATGAGATGCGATATCGCGATTTAAGAAGCATTAGGTCCCTATTGCTTCGATACGTAGACATCTGCAAACGCTACTTCCTAGCAAGGAAGTGTCGCATTTACATTCTTTTGAAAGGAATACGAGGTATACGTGACACCATACAATGAATATTATATAATATCATCAAACATAGTAATGAGTTGCGATATCGCGTTTTGAGAAGCATTAGAACTCTAATGCTACGATACGTAGACTTCTGCAAACGTTATTTCCTGGCAAGGAAGTGTAGCGTTTACATTCTTTTGAAGTGAATACGAGGTATACATAACACTCCGCAGTGAATATTATATATTATCATGAAGCATAGAAATGAGATGCGATATGGCGATTTAAGAAGCATTATAACACTATTGCTTCGATACGTAGACATCGGCAAACGCTATTTCCTAGGAAGGAAGTGTCGCATTTACATTCATTTCAAGTGAATACGAGGTATACATAACACTGCACAATGAATATTATATCTTATCATGAAACATAGAAATAAGATGCAATATCGCGTTTTGCGAAGCATTAGAGCTCTAATGCTAAGATACGTAAACATCTGCAAACGCTATTTCCTAGAAAGGAAGTGTCGCATTTACATTCTTTTGAAAGGAATACGAGGTATACATGACACTTCGCAATGAATATTATATCTTATCATGAGACATAGAAATAAGATGCAATTTCCCGTTTTGCGAAGCATTAGAGCTCTAATGCTAAGATACGTAAACATCTGCAAACGCTTTTTCCTAGAAAGGAAGTGTCGCAGTTACATTCATTCGAAGTGGATGCGAGGTATACATGACACTTCGCAATGAATATTATATCTTATCATGAATCATATAAGTAGAATGCGATATCGCGTTTTAAGAAGCATTAGATCTCTATTGCTTAGAAACGTAGACATCTAAAAACGCTATTCCGTAGCAACGAAGTGTGGGATTTACATTCTTTGCAAGTGCTGACGAGTTATACATACCGCGTCGCAATGATATTACATGTTATCATGATACATAGAAGTGGGATGCGATATCGCGTTTTATGATGCGTTAAAAACCTATTGCTTCGATACGTAGACGTCCACAAATGCTATTCCGTCACAGGGAAGACTGGGATTTCCATTCTTTTGAAGTGTGGACGAGATATATGTAATGGGCTGCGATGAATATTGCATATGATCATGAGACAAAGAAATGAGTTGCGGTATAGCGTATTATGAAGAATTAGATCTGTATTGCTTCGATACGTTAACGTCTAGAAACGCTATTCTGTCGCACGGATGTGTGGAATTTACATTCTCTTGAAGTATTGATGAGATATACATAGCACGTTGCATTGAATTACATCTTATCGTGAATCTTGGAATTGAGATGCGATATCGCGTTTTATGTATCATTAGAACTCTATTGCTTCGATCCGTAGTGTAGCGTCCGGCGTACTGCCTTCCTACCTCCAGCGCCTCCCACAGCATCTGGAAGCGACGTTCTCACCGTCAGCAGCACCAAAAAACATGGGACGAGCGCCACCGCAACCGAACACACACCACGTCCACCAAGCTAAGGCTGCTAGCAATGCACGAATACCCAGGAGTTCAAGTGACTGACCGCGCGACAACGCGCAGCATCTCCAAAGCAAGGGATGATACAGCATTCAGCCAGACGACTGGACCACTGGGCACAGCAGCGTTTTACCTTCATCACCACAGCGTTATTCTCTTTTCTACGGTATATGTTCGGAAATCCTCTAAATCCAAGTACTCGACACATGCATTGTACATACGCAGACAACACATACTTAGTTTCTAAGATCGATGTAAACATCGATAATTATTAGTTGCGATACGCTCCAGCGGGCGTACTACGCGCGCGGCTCACGCGTAACGCGATCCGCGCACCAATCCAACCGGCCGCACCACTGCGCATTCCGAGCGGCCACCCCACTCTGGGGTCGAGCGAATCGCGCGCCACGCGATCTAAGGATGTCGCGGATCCGCGATCCGAGAGTCAATCTACTCCGAGCCTCGTTCCAAGCTGATCATTAGACAGCTTCGATACCTTCGGGCTATTCGCCTGAATCGGAAGTGTTACCAAATCTATTCTAAATTTCAATTTTAATTCAATTCATCGAGTTTAGTTCTAGTTCCTATTCTAAACAAATAAGCCTACTTTTAATTTAGTATTATGGAAAGTACAGTGCAAGCTTAGGATTAACTTAAAATATACTTTGATTTTATCTCCTAACTACAAGTTCAGTTACTGATAACCTCCTTTAACTTCATTCTTAACCTACGAGTTCTTCCACGAGCCAATGCGTGGGCATTCTACATTCAATCCAATCGTTAGTCGATCATTGGTAATCAGCTGGTTAGAGCGGACCGCCGCTTAGCTCCGCTGACACATACGAGAGACTCAGTGCAGATAACGTCGACATTTCACTCTCTGGACCGACAGGCTAGAGCTGATCGCCGCTTAACCGAGTCGTATCTAGTCCGCTGAAATTAGACGCGAATGTGCAGCAATCTGAAACAAAAGGCTCGACGTGCGAGAAGGAAGAATTTCCTACGCCGTCTAATGCGTGATTACGTGGGCACCGAAGCCTCTACGCCGCCAACGTCATCCCGTCCAGGAGAGCCGAACATCGCCGAATCTCCGCAACGCTGGGCGTTCATCCTTTAAGACATTCAGACTCGCAGTCCTTACGCAGAATCGATTTCAGACTACGATCCATGGAAGCAGAGATACCTGAGGAAAGAGTATCGATTTGTTCTCTATCAAAACGACAAAGGTAGGGTTTCTCCACACTTACCGCGTTCACCGTGCTCGTAAAAGCGTTCGTTGTAACACGGAAGCAACCGGGCATTAGTTGCAATTAAGCGAGCCGTTTCCGCGAATTGGCTGCGTGTCGTCTCCGAGTAAAGCGGAAATATTCCACCACCGTGACGAGACAGATGAAGTCTAGAAACGCCATTCCGTACCAAGGAAGAGTGGCATTTAAATTCCTTCGGGGTGTAGCCGAGATATACATAACGCGTTGCATTGATTTACATCTTATCATGAGACATAGAAATGAGATGCGATATCGCGTTTTACGATGCATTAGAACAATGTTGGTTAGAAACGTAGACATCTAGATACGATATTCCGTAACAAGGGAGTGTTGTATTTACATTCCTTTGAAGTGTCGACCAGATATACATATCGCGTTGCATTGAATATTACGTCTTATATCATGAGTCATAGAAATGAGATGCGACGTCACGTTTTATAAAGCATTAGAACTCTATTTCTTCGAAACGTAGACATCTAGAAACGCTATAAAGTAGCAAGGAAGTATGGTATTTGCATGCCTATGAAGTGTCGACGAGATATACATAACGCGGTGTACTGAATATTACATCTTACCGTGGGACATTAAAATGAGATGCGATATCGCGTCTTGTGAAGCATTAGAACTCTATTGCTTCGATATGTAGACATTTAGGGACGCTATTACGGAGCAAGGAAGAGTGGGCTTTACATTCTTTTGAACTGTTAATAATTAACCCGTTTCATTGAATATTACATCTTATCATGAGACATAAAATTGAGATGCGATATCGCGATTTATGAAGTATTAAAACTCTATTGCTTCGACACGTTGACATCTAGGAACGCTATTCCGTAGCAAGGAAGTGTGGTATTTACTCTCATTTGAAGTTTTAACGAGATATACATAACGCGTTGCCTTGAATATTACGTCTTATCATGAGGCATAGAAATGAGATGCGATATCGTGGTTTATGGAGGATTAGAATTCTAGTGCTCGGATACGTAGACATCTAGGAACGCGGCTCCGTGGCATGGAAATGTGGCATTTACATTCGTGTGAAGTATTGACGAGATATGCATACCTCGTTGCTTTGATATTACATCTTATCATGCGATATAGAATTGAGATGCGATATCGCATTTTATGAAGCATTAGATTACAGTTGCTTCGATCTGTAGACATCTAGTAGCGCTTTTCCGTAGCAAGTGTCATGTCCCGAGGTGCGTTTGCGTTCGATACGATGACACGATCAGTAGCTTTCCCGAAGTTACTACGCGAATTGCGCGAGTCCCGTGCTTGTTGGCGGTCGGACTCTATTTAACCAAGTATTACATCTAGTACTTACCTTTCGACGACTGGATAGTAATGTTTGATTCTCGTTGCAGGTATCCAATGCGCCGTGGATCCGTGTCCGGAATTGTAGCTGCGTACGGTTGGAACGCTGGAGCGTCGATCGGAATGAGCTTCCAGGCAGGCGAACTCTGGCTGGAAGGTGCGGGTGTCGAGACAGGACGTTTCTTAACTCGAACGGGACGTATGGCGGCGAAGGTTTCCCTTGCAGTAACAGGAACCGCAGTGTAGATCTTCGGATACACGGAGGCACTGCCCACGTATTAGCGGACGAGACGACGTAGGAACTCTTTCCTCCCCGCGCGTCGAGTACGCTTCATAGAAAGCTCAGAGTTCATCGTGGGTACTTGCACACAGGAGGACGACGGCACGCCTAAGCGCTGGTTCGCTCCACCTTACCGGGATCGACCTTAGTTCAAGACACCCTTGTTACGGCAGAGGTGAAGTAAGAGCGGCTAAGCGTTGGTTCGCTCTAACTGTCCAGCTTCAAGACTGTCGCAGATGAAATAGTGCGAAATAGTAATAATACGCGAGCGTACCCGTGGAATAGAGTCGAAGGAGATTGTAGTATAATAAAGAAACATCGAATCGGGTAAAATTAGTGTATATTCTATGAATACTATCCTAATACAAACACTAAGACTATGTTACTAAATATCAGTACAAAATGAAATAGAGATGAGACTAAGTTATAATAAAGACTTCTCTATGGGAGATGGAATAGAAACGACTGCATTGGAGCTGGTAGCTCGCTGCAGGATACAACGGAAGCAGATTCGATCTGCTCGGTTCGGCGTTCGGATTAGATGTCTCGTATCGGAAGCACGTTCGCCACCTCCTCGGGTCGCGCCGCGCGCGAGTCTCTGGGCCTTCGCGGTGGGGCAGACGGTGGAGTAGGGCGGCCACTCGGCCCTCGTGATGGGGCGGCCGGTCGGAGTGGGGTGCGGCTCACGTTGAGCGTGAGCCGCGAGCGTCGAGTGTGCGCGCGAGCGTATCGCAAATTATCTCTAATCGAACTTAGAATTCGACGTGAGTGTTGTTGTGTGTATGTACACAGTCGTGTAGCGTGCTTAACCTAAGGTTACACGTATGGAGGGTAAGTATGTGGGTACGTGCTGCTGTACTCTACGTCCTTGTAGCTCTGTCTCCTCGTCCTGAGGCGCCGGGACGACGTGCGGTCCTTGCACGTATGCTGCGGTTGCAGATGCTGACGGATGAGCGGTTGCTGGTGTCACGTCCCGAGGTGCGGTTGCGCTCGCAACGGTGGCACAAAGTCGTAACCGTTCCCGAAAATAACGCGAATTGCGTCCGGACCGTGTTCGTTGGCGTTTCGGACTCGATAAAACGATAATTAACACTAACTTACCTTGCGAAGGCTTGATTCCGCTGTCTGATTTCTCTTTCCAGGTACCTGGAGCGCCTTGGATCCGCAACCGGGATGGCGGCGGCGTACGGCTGGAACGGAGGTACGTCTACGGGAATAAGCGTCCAGGCGGGTTGACTCCGGCTGGCAGGTATCGGCGTTTGGCCCTGACGATTGGCGACTCGTACGGGTCGTGCGGCGAAGGAAACCTCCTTCACAGGAACCAGGACTCGAACGCAGGAAATTGAATATTCTGGTGCATCACCCACGTATTCCCGAGCGAGACGACGAATAACTCTCTCCTCCCCGCGCGTCGTGTACGCTTTGTCGGAGGTGCAAGGCTCATCGAGAATACTTGAACTTCGGTTGAGTACGGCGCGGCTAAGCGTTGGTTCGCTCTAGCTTACCGGGATCGACCTGGGCGCAAGATATTCTGCACACGGTAGAAGTGAGGATGGAGCAACTAAGCGCTGATTCGATCTAGTCGTCGAGCCTCAAGACTATCGCAGATGAGATACAGAATTAGAATAATCGCGAGCGTACCCGTGGATTAGAATTAAGGAATTGTATTTGATCTCGAATAAAGATACTTTGAATCTGGTAAAAATAAACTATATTCTATGATTTCACTATACTAGATACACTTGACTAAATTCTAAGTTACTGACTAACAATTACAATGAGAATTAGAAATAGTATGAAGTATCGAATGGACTCCGCTATGGGAGTATGGATAGAGACGAATGCATTAGAGCTAATTGCTCGTTGCGAATGAGCCTATTGCTCGGATCGAAAGTGCATCGTTCGGATGCTGGATTAGAACTCCTCGGTTCGGAGGCGAGTTCGGAACTCTCCGGTTCGGAGATGAGATAGGAACTCTCCGGTTCGGAGGTGAGATAGGAACTAACTCTCGGATCTCGCGTCCGCGACCTCCTCGGGTCGGGCGGCGCGCGAGTCGCTGGGCCCTCGCGGTGGGGCGGACGGTCGGAGTAGGGCGGGCGCTCGGCCCTCGTGGTGGGGCGGCCGTTCGGAGTGGGGCGCGGCCCGCGTTAAGCGTGAGCCGTGAGCGTCGAGTGTGCGCGCGAGTGCAACGGAACATAACCGTGCATGAATAAAATATATACATATATTCACTTAAATCTAGGTGTGTGTTGGTGTGTATGTACATATATGAGTAGTGTGCTTATTCTAGTCCCACATGTACGAGAAGTACGTATAGGGCTTCGTGATCGCTGCGGATTCGACCCAGTACGTGTCGGAGGGCTCCTCGCCCTCGTAATACGGGGTGAAGTCCTCCCCCTCGTGTGTGGAGATCGCGCGTGGGCGCGGCATGCTGCGTCCTTCTTCCCTCTCGTACCTTTGTCTCCTTCTGTAGGGACGGCGAGTCGGCGGGTGGCCCGTGTGCAGGGGCTCCGGATACGGATGCTGGGGATGATGAGGTGGACGCCGGAGGGTGGCAGGCGGTACGCCTGACGTTACACTGGACCTGGAGCACGCCGGATGGTGGCAGGCGTCACGCCTGACGTTACCGTAGACATCTAGAATTACTATTCCGTGGCAAGGTAGTTTGGCATTTACATGCTTCTGAAGTGTAGACGAGATATACATAACACTCTGCAATGAATATTATATCTTATCATGAAACATAGAAGTGGGATGCGATATCGCATTTTAAGAAGCATTTCAACCAAACTGCCTCGATGCGGAGACATCTGAAAACGCTATATCGTAGCATGGAAGTGTCGCATTTACATTCTTTTGAAGAGAATACGAGGTATACATGATACATCGCAATGAATATTATATCTTATCATGAGACATAGAAATGGAATACGATATCGCTTTCTAAGAAGCATTAGAACTCCATTGCTTCGATACGTAGACATCTGAAAACGCTATTTCCTAGCACGGAAGTGTCGCATTTACATTCTTTTTAAGTGTTGACGAGATATACAGAACCCTCCTCAGTGAATATTATATCTTATCATGAAACATAGAAATGAGATGCGATATCGCTTTTTAAGATGCATCAGAACTCTATTGCTACGATACGTAGACTACTGCGAACGCTACTTCCTAGCAACGAAGTGTCGCATTTACATTCATTTGAAGTGTATGCGAGGTATAAGTGACACTTCGCAATGAATATTATATCTTATCATGAAACATAGAAATGTGATTCGAGTTCGCGTTTTAAGAAGCATTAGAACACTATTGCTACGATACGTAGGCATCTGCAAACGCTACTTCCTAGGAAGGAAGTGTCACATTTACATTCATTTGAAGTGAATACGAGGTATACATGACACTTCGCAATGAATATTATATCTTATCATGAAACATTGAAATGAGATGCGATATCGCGTTTTAAGAAGCGTCAGAACTCTATTGCTTCGATACGTAGACGTCTGTAAATGCTATTTCCTATAGAAAGGGAGTGTTGCATTTACATTAATATGAAGTGTATTCGAGATATAAGTGATACTTCGCAATGGATATTATATCTTATCATGAAATATAGAAATCAGATGCCATATCGAGTTTTAAGAAGCATTGGAACTCTATTGCTACGATTCGTAGATATCTGGAGACGCTATTTCCTAGCACGGAAGTGTCGCATTTACATTCTTTTGATGTGAATACGTGGTATACACGACAATTCGCAATGAATATTATATCTTTTCATGAAACATAGAAATGAGATGCGATATCGCGTTATAAGAAGCATTAGAACTCTATTGCTACGGTACGTAGATATCTGGAGACGCTATTTCCTAGAAAGGAAGTGTCGCATTTACATTCATTTGAAGTGTAGACGAGGAATACATAGCACCTAGCAATGAATATTATATCTTATCATGAGACATAGAGATGAGGTGCGATATCGCGTTTTAAGGAGAATTAGAACTCTATAGCTTCGATACAGAGATATCTGGGAACGTAATTTCCTAGAAAGGAAGTGTCGCATTTTGTGACGTCAGGCGTACCGCCTGCCACCCATCAACCTCCTCGCACCCCCCAGCATCAACCCCTGGACGCATGCAACCAGCCAAACTTGCCTGCAGAACCAGCAACTGGAAGTGTTTGCGCGCGCATACCTGCACGCGCTCACTCACACCGAGTTCCGCTGCCTCACTCGCACCGCCCAGTATACCTGTCTCGCTCGTACCGGGCACCAGTGTCTCACTCGCACCACCGAGTATACCTGTCTCGCCCGCACCAAGGACGGGCAGCCCTATCTCCCTCGCACCGAGGATTCCGTCCTGCAGGAAGACGTAGCCGCAGTCCATCACCTGAATGGGGTCTTTTCCAATTCCGGGAACAGGATCTGCTAGAACCTATGTATTACTTCTGAGCTAAGACATACATACCATATCATGACGCATATATAAGAATTCCTAGATCTAAGTTACACTAAGTGAGATGCGTCCGGCCAGCGGCATGCGCCGCTAGCCCCACCACGAGCCGCGGGTCCCCACTCGCTGGACCGCGCGCTCTCCGCCTCGAGACGCGAGTCCCCCACTCGCGGGACCGCGATCTCCCTACCACGAGCGTCCGCGACCGTCGCGTCCCGCGAACCGAGGAGGTCAGAGACGCGTCTCCAGAGCACACACTCTGACTCGAGATCACCCACCAAGGAGTCGAAAGCTCTAGTTCTAGATCGTTAGCCACCTCAATGTGGGGTTCAGGCATTGTATTTCTATTTCCATTTTAACTTAGTCTTAGACTTAGAATAATTCCAGTTCTTGTATACTTTAAACCTAGAATATATTTTATTTTTACTATTACTATATCCAAGTACAAGTTCTTTTAGCAAGTCTACTATTTCCACATCCATTAATTTTATCAAGTGTTTATAATACTAGTTCTACATTTAACATTACATTTAACTACGAATTCTTCCACGGGTTCCTCCATACAACTGGGGTTGACCTTCATCAAATTGAAGGAGTATAGAAATCGGCTTTGTGACGTTGAGACCGCCGCTTATCCTTCAGATCTTAGTCGAAAGTACAGAAAAACCTGGTGAATGAATCGTGCTTCCGGTTTGCGAAGAACGCGACGTGCGAGTAGGAAGAATTTCATTCGATCACTTGTGCGTGAATATTTGGAGGGCGTTCCGAGAACCCTCGTATACCAGCGACCTGCCTTCGCACCAGCCCAGACGCCGCTTTCCGAAGCCACCGTCGACGCTTCCGATCCAGACACCACGACGCATCACGCCGATTCTGCCACATTCAGCATCATCGCTGAATTCCAACCGCCGTCCTCCTCTTCGCTGGCGACTGATCGAGATTTCCGTAGCAGCCAACAGAATGAAATCCGCTACGATACCAGCGAAAGATCCCCCACGCCGTTTCTACGTACAAATCGAGAGAGAAGTCATCGAAAGGTAGGGTCATTCCTTATTATCCCGAGTGTTTTCGCTAGTGTCGTGTCAGCCGAAATTGTCGGACCCGGTCTTAACGCGTTCCCGCGGACCGAATTACCGAAAAATAGGCTCGTGTCGTAAAGCCTCCGGAGCAACGGAAAATAGTTTCACCGGACGTGATACCTCGTATTCACCTCAAAAGAATGTAAATGCGACACTTCCTTGCTGGGAAACAGCGTTTCCAGATATCTACGTATCGAAGCAATAAAGTTCTAATGCTTCTTAAAACGCGATATCGCGTTTCATTTCTATACCTCATGATAAGATATAAGATTCGTTGCGAAGTGTTAAGTACTCCTCATCTACACTTCAAATGAATGTAAATGTGACACTTCCTTGCTATTAAATAGCGTTTGCAGATGCCTACGCATCGGAGCAATAGAGATCTAATGCTTTTTAAATCGCGATATCGCATCTCATTTCTATGTTTCATAATATTCATTGTGGAGTGTTATGTATACCTCGTATTCACTTCAAAAGAATGTAAATGCGACACTTCCATGCTAGGAAATAGCGTCTGCGGATGATTACGTATCGTAGCAATAGAGATCTATCGCTTCTTAAAACGTGATATCGCATCACATTTCTATTTTTCATGATAAGATATAATATTCATTGCGAAGTGTCATGTATACCTCGTATTCACTTCAAAAGAATGTAAATGCGGCACTACCTTGCTAGGAAATAGCGTTTGCAGATGTCTACGTATCGAAGCAATAGATTTCTAATGCTTCTTAGAACGCAATATCGCGTCTCATTTCTATGCCTCATGATAAGATATATGATTCGTTGCGAAGTGTTATGTACTCCTCGTCTACACTTCTAATGAATGTAAATGCGACACATCCTTGCTAGGAAATCGCGCTTCCAGATGTCTACGTATCGAAACAATAGAATTCTAATGCTTCTTATATCGAGATATCGCATCTCATTTCTGTGTTTCATGATAAGGTATAATATTCATTGCGAAGTGTCATGTATACCTCGTATTTACTACAAAAGAATGTAAATGCGGCTCTACCTTGCTAGGAAATAGTGTTTGCAGATGTCTACGTATATTAGCAATAGAGTTCTAATGCTTCTCAAAACGCCATATAGCACCCCATTCCTATGTGTCATCATAAGATATAATATTCATTGCGAAGTGTCATGTATATCTCGTATTCACTTCAAAAGAATGTAAATGCGACACTTCCTTGCTAGGAAATAACATTTGCAGATGTCTACGCATCGTAGCAATAGAATTCTAGTGCTTCTTAAATCGCGATATCGCATCTCACTTCTACGTTTCGAGATAAGATATAATATTCAATGCGAAGTGTCATGTACACCTCGTATTCACTTCAAAAGAATGTAAATGCGACACTTTCTTGTTAGGAAATAGCGTTTCCAGATGACCACGTATCGTAAGAATAGAGTTCTAATGCTTCTTAAAACGCGATATCGCATCTCACTGCTATGTTTCATGATAAGATGTAATCTTCATTATGGAGTGTTATGTATACCTCGTATTCACTTCAAAAGAATGTAAATGCGACCCTTCCATGCTAGGAACTAGCGTTTGCAGATGTCTACGTATCGTAGCAATAGAGTTCTAATGCTTCTTAAAACGAGATGTCGTATGCCATTTCTATGTTTCGTAATAAGATATAATATTCATTGCGTAATGTTACGCATACCTCGTATTCACTACAATGGAATGTAAGTGCGACATTTCCGTGCTAGGAAATAGAGTTTGCAGATGTCTACGCATATTAGCAGTAGAGTTCTAATGCTTCTCAAAACGCGATATAGCACCTCATTCCTATGTTCCATGATAAGATATAATATTCATTGCGAAGTGTCATGTATACCTCGTATTCACTTCAAAAGAATGTAAATGCGACACTTCCCTGCTAGGAAATTGCGTTTGCAGATGTCACCGTATCGAGCAACTGATTTCTAACGCTTCTTCAAACGCGATATCGCATTTCATTTCTATGTTTCATGACAAGATATAATATCCATTGTGGAGACGTAGGTACACCTCGTATTCACTTCAAATGAATGTAAATGCGACACTTCCTTGCTAGGGAGTAGCGTTTGCAGATGTCTACGTATCGAACCAATAGATTTCTAATGCTTCTTAAATCGCCATATCGCATCTCATTTCTATGTTTCATGATAATATATAATATTCATTGCGAAGTGTCATGTATACCTCGCATACACTTAAAATGAATGTAAATGCGACACTTCCTTGCTAGGATATAGGGTTTGCAGATGTCTACATATCGAAGCAATGGAGTTCTAATGCTTCTTAAATCGTCAAATCGCATCTCATATCTACGTTTCCTGATAAGATATAATATTCATTGCGAAGTGTCATGTATACTTCGTATTCCTTTCAAAAGAATGTAAGTGCGACACTTCCTTGCTAGGAAGTAGCGTTTGCAGATGTCTACGTATCGAAGAAGTAGTGTTCTTATGCTTCTTAAATCGCTATATCGCATCTCATTTCTATGTTTCATGAGAAGATATAATATTCATTGTGCAGTGTTATGTATATCTCGTCTACACTTCAAATGAATGTAAATGCGATACTTCCATGCTAGGAAATAGCGTTTGCAGATGTCTACGTATCGAAGCAATAGATTTCTAAAGCTTGCTAATTCGCGATATCGCATCTCATATCTATGTTTCATGATAATATATAATATTCAATGTGAAATGTCATGTATACCTCGCATACACTTCAAATGAATGTGAATGCGACAGTTCCTTGCTAGGAAATAGTGTTTGCAGATGTCTACGTATCGTGGCATTAGAGGTCTAATGCTTCTTAAAACTCGATATCGCTTCGTATTTCTATGTTTCATGATAAGATATAATATTCATTGTGCAGTGTTATGTATACTGCGTATTCACTTCTAAAGAATGTAAATGCGACACTTCCTTGCTAGGAAGTCGCGTTTGCAGATGTCTACGTATCGAAACAATAGATTTCTAAAGCTTGCTAATTCGCGATATCGCATCTCATATCTATGTTTCATGATAATACATAATATTCATTGCGAAGTTTCATGTTTACCTCGCATACAATTCAAACGAATGTGAATGCGACAGTTCCTTGCTAGGAAATAGTGTTTGCAGATGTCTACGTATCGAAGCAATAGAGTTCTAATGCTTCTTAAATCGCGATATCGCATCTCATTTCTATGTTTCATGATAAGATATAATATTCATTGCGAAGTGTCATGTATCCCTCGTATTCACTTCAATAGAATGTAAATGCGACTCTTCCTTGCTAGGAAATAGCGTTTCCACATGTCTACGTATCGAAACAATAGAGTTCTAATGCTTCTTGAAACGAGATGTCGCATCTCATTTCTGTGTATCATCATGTGATATAATGTTCATTGCGAAGTGTCACTTATACCTCGCATACACATCAACTGAATGTAAATACGACACTTCCTTTCTAGGAAATGTCGCTTGCAGATGTCTACCTATCGAAGCAATGGAGTTCTAATGCTCCTTAAAACGCGATATCGTATCTCATTTCTACGTTTCATGATAAGATATAATATTCATTGCGAAGTGTCATGTATACCTCGTATTCACTTCAATAGCATGTAGATGCGACACTTCTTAGCTAGGACATAGCGTTGGCAGATGTCTAGGTATCGCAGCAATAGAGATCTTATGCTTCTTAAAACGCGATATCGCATTTCATCTATGTTTCGTTATAAGGTATAGTATTCAATGTGGAGTGTTATGTATACCTCGTATTCACTTCAAAGGAATGTAAATGCGACACTTCCTTGCTATTAAATGACGTTTGCAGATGTCACCGTATCGATGCAAAAGATATCTAATGCTTCTTAAATCGCGTTATCGCATCGTATTTCTATGTTTCGTGATAAGGTATAATATTCATTGTGGAGTGTTATGTATACCCCGTATTCACTTCAAAGGAATGTAAATGCGACACTTCCTTGCTATTAAATAGCGTTTGCAGATTCCTACGTATCGTAGCAATAGAGTTCTGATCCTTCTTAAAGGGAGATATCGCATCTCATTTCTATGTTTCATGATAAGATACAATATTCATTGCGAAGTGTCATGTATACATCGTATTCACTTCAAACGAATGTAGGTGCGACACTTCCTTGCTAGGAAATGGCGTTGGCAGATGCCTACGAATCGAAGAAATAGAGTTCTAATGCTTCCCAAAACGCGATATCGCATCTCATTCCTATGTTGCATGATAAGATATAATATTCATTGCGGAGTGTCATGTATACCTCGTATTAACTTCAAATGAATGTAAATGCGAAACTACCATGCTAGGAAATAGCGTTTCCAGATGTCTACGTATCGTAACGATAGAGTTCAAATGCTTCATAAATCGCGATATCGCATCTCATTTCTATGCTTCACGTTAAGATATAATATTCATTGCTAAGTATCATGTATACCTCGTATTCACTTCAAAAGTATGTAAATGCGACACTTCCTTGCTAGGTAATAGCGTTTCCAGATATCTACGTATCGTAGCAATTGAGATCTAATGCTACTCGAAACTCGATATCGCACCTCAATTCTAAGTTTCGTGTTAGTATATAATACTCATTGTGGAGTTGTTATGTATACCTCGTATTCGCCTCAAAAGAATGCAATTGCGACACTTCCTTGCTAGGAAATAGCGTTTGCAGAAGTCTACGTATCGTAGCAAAAGAGATCTAATGATTTTTAAATCGCGATATCGCATCTCATTTCTATGTTTCATGATAAGATATAATATTCATTGCGAAGTGTCATGTATACCTCGCATACACTTCAATTGAATGTAAATGCGACAGTTCCTTGCTAGGAAATTGCGTTTGCTGATGTCTACGTATCCAAGCAATAGATTTCTAATGCTTCTTAAAATGGGATATCGCATCTCATTTCTATGTTTCATGATAACATGTAATATTCGTTGCGATGTGTCATGTATACTTCGTATTCACTTCAAATGAATGTAAATGCGACACTACCTTGCTAGGAAATAGCGTTTCCAGGTATCTACGTATCGTAGCAATAGAGTACTAACGCTTCTTCAAACGCAAGATCGCAACACATTTCTATGTTTCGTGATAAGAAATAATATTCATTGCGAAGTGTCATGCATACCTCGTATTCACATCAGAAGAATGTAAATGCGACACTTCCTTGCTGGGAAATAGTGTTTGCAGATATCTCCGTATCGAAGCAATAGTGCTCTAGTGATTCTTAAATCGCGATATCGCATCTCATTTCTATGTTTCGTGATAAGATATAATATTCATTGCGAATTGTCATGCTTTCCTCGTATTCATTTCAAAAGAATGTAAATGCGACATTTCCTTGCTAGGAAATAGCGTTTACAGATATTTACGTATCGTAGCAATAGAGTTCTAATGCTCCACAAAACACGACGTCGCATCTCATTTCTAAGTTTCATGATAATATATAATATTCATTGTGCAGTGTTATGTATACCTCGTATTCACTTCAAAAGAATGTAAATGCTACAATTCCTTGCTGGGAAATAGCGTTTGCAGATGTCTACGTATCGAAGCAATAGAAATATAATGATTCATAAATCGCTATGTCGCATCTCATTTTGATGTTTCATGATAAGATGTAATATTCATTGCGAATTGTCATGTATACCTGGTATTCCTTTCAAAAGAATGTAAGTGCGACACTTAATTGCTAGGAAATAGCGTTTGCCGATGTCTACGTATCCAAGCAATAGAGTTCTAATGTATCTTAAATCGCATTATCACGTCTCATTCCTATGTTTCACGAAAAGATATAATATTCATTGTGCAGTGATATGTGTACCTCGCATTCGCTTCAAAATAATTTAAATGAGACACTTCCTTGCTAGGAAATAGCGTTTGCAGATGTCCACGTATCGTAGCAACAGTGTTTTAATTCTTCTCAAAACGCGATATAGCATCTCATTTCTATGTCTCATTACAAGATATATAGTATTCATTGCGATGTGTCATGTATACCTCGCATTCACTTCATAAGAATGTAAATGCTAATCTTCCTTGCAAGGAAGTTGCGTTTGCAGATGTCTACGTATCGAAGCAATAAAGTTCTTATCCTTGTTAAATCGCAATATCGCAGCTCATTCCTACGTTTCACGATAAGATATAATATTCATTGTGCAGTGATATGTATACCTCGCATTCACTTCAAAAGAATTTAAATGAGACACTTCCTTGCTAGGAAATAGCGTTTGCAGATGTCCACGTATCTTTGCAACAGTTTTCTAATACTTCTCAAAACGCGATATAGCATCTCATTTCTAGGTCTCACTATTAAGATATATAGTATTCATTGCGATGTGTCATGTATACCTCGCATTCACTTCATTAGAATGTAAATGCGAATCTTCCTTGCAAGGAAGTTGCGTTTCCAGATGTCTACGTATCGTAGCAATAGAGTTCTAATGGTTTTTAAATTGCGATATCGCATCTCATTTCTATGTTTCATGATAAGGTATAATACTCACTGCGAAGTGTCATGTGTATCTCGTATTCACTTCATAAGAATGTAAATGCGACACTTCCTTGCTAGGAAATAGCGTCTGCTGATGACTACGTATCGTAGCAGTAGAGTTCTAATGCTTCATAATACGCGGTATCGCATCTCATTTCAACGTTTCATGATAAGATATAATATTCATGGTGCAGTGTTATGTATGCCACGTATTCACTTCTAAAGAATGTAAATGCGACCCTTCCCTTGCTAGGACGTAGCGTTTGCAGATGTCTACGTATCGAACCAATAGATTTCTAATGCTTCTTAATTCGCCATGTCGCACCTCTTTTCTATGTTTTCATGATAAGATATAATATTCATGGCGAAAGTGTCATGTATACCACGTAGTCCTTTCAAAAGAATGTAAATGCGACACTTCCTTGCTAGGAAGTAGCGTTTGCAGATGTCCTACGTATCGAAGCAATCGAGTTCTAATGCTTCTCAAATCGCGATATCGCATCTCATTTCTATGTTTCATGATAAGATACAATATTCATTGTGCAGTGTTATGTATATCTCGTCTGTACTTCAAATGAATGTAAATGCGACACTTCCTTGCTAGGAAGTAAGCGTTTGCAGATGTCTACGTATCGAAGCAATAGAATTCTAATGCTTCTTAAATCGTCATATCGCATCTCATTTCCATGTGTCATGATAAGATATAATATTCATTGGCGAAGTGTCATGCTTACCACGTATTCATTTCAAAAGAATGTAAATGCGTCACTTCCTTGCTAGGAAATAGTGTTTATAGATATCTACGTATCATACCAATAGTGTTCTAATGCTTTACAAGACGCGAGGTCGCATCCCATTTCTGTGTTTCATGATTACATATAATATTCATTGTGCAGTGTTATGTACACCTCGTATTCACATCGGAAGAATGTAAATGCGACGCTTCCTTGCTAGGAAATAGCGTTTGCAGATGTCTACGTATCGAAGCAATAGAGTTCAAATGCTTCTTAAAACGAGATATCGCATCTCATTTCTATGTTTCATGATAAGATATGATATGACTTGCGAAGTGTTATGCATTCCTCGTCTAAGATTCAAATGGATGTAAATGCTACACTTCCTTGCAAGGAAATAGCGTTTGCAGATTTCTACGTATCGTAGCAATGGCGTTCTAATGCTTCGTAAAACGCGATATCGCATCTCATTTCTACGTTTCATGACAAGGTATAGTATTCATTGCGAAGTGTTATGTATACCTATTATTCACTTCAAAAGAATGTAAATGCGACACTTCCATGCCAATAAATAGCGATTGCAGATGTCTACGTATCGTAGCAATAGATTTCTAACGCTTCTTAAAACGCGATATCGCATCTCATTTCTATGTTTCATGGAAAGATATAATATGATTTGCGAAGTGTTATGCATTCCTCGTCTACACTTCAAATGAATGTAAATGCGACACTTCCTTGCTAGGAAATAGCGTCTGCAGATGTCTAGGTATCATAGCAATAGAGTTCTAATGCTTCTTAAAACGCGATATCGCATCTCATTTCTATGTTTCATGGTAAGATATAATATGATTCGCGAAGTGTTATGTATTCATCGTCTACACTTCAAAGGAATGTAGATGCGACACTTCCTTGCAAGGAAATAGCGTTTGCAGATGTCTACGTATCGTAGCAATAGATTTCTAATGCTTCTTAAAACGCGATATCGCATCTCATTTCTATGTTTCATGGTAAGATATAATATGATTCGCGAAGTGTCATGTATTCCTCGTCTACACTTCAAATGAATGCAAATGCGACACTTCCTTGCAGGGAAATAGCGTTTGCAGATGTCTAGGTATCGTAGCAATAGAGTTCTAATGCTTCTTAAGACGCGATATCGCATCTCATTTCTATGTTTCATGGTAAGATATAATATTCATTGCGAAGTGTTATGCATTCCTCGTCTACGATTGAAATGGGCGTAAATGCGACACTTCCTTGCTAGGAAATAGCGTTTGCAGATGCCTACGTATCGTAGCAATAGGGTTCTAATGCTTCTTAAAACGCGATATCGCATCTCATTACTACGTTTCATGACAAGCTATAGTATTCATTGCGAAGTATTATGTATACCTATTATTCACTTCAAAAGAATGTAAATGCGACACTTCCTTGCAAGGGAATAGCGTTTGCAGATGTCTACGTATCGTAGCAATAGAGTTCTAATGCTTCTTAAAACGCGATATCGCATCTCATTACTATGTTGCATGATAAGATATAATATTCATTGTAAAGTGTTATGTATACCTCGTATTCACTTCAGAAGAATGTAAATGCGACACTTCCTTGCAAGGAAATAGCGTTTATAGATGTCTACGTATCGAAGCAACAGAGTTCAAATGCTTCTTAAAACGAAATATCGCATCTCATATCTATGTTTCATGATAAAATACAATATTCATTGCGAAGTGTTACGCATTCCTCGTCTACGATTCAAATGAATGTAAATGCGACTCTTCCTTGCTAGGAAATAGCGTTTGCAGATGTTTACGTATCGTAGGGATAGAGTTATAACGCTTCTTAAAACGTGATATCGCATCTCATTTCTATGTTTCATGGTAAGATATAATATGATTTGCGAAGTGTCATGTATTCCTCGTCTACACTTCAAATGATTGTAAATGCGACACTTCCTTGCTAGGAAATAGCGTTTGCAGATGTCTACGTATCGTAGGGATAGAGTTCTAATGCTTCTTAAAACGCGATATCGCATCTCATTTCTATGTTTCATGTTAAGATATAATATGATTTGCGAAATGTTATGTATTCCTCGTCTACACGTCAAATGAATGTGAATGCGACACTTCCTTGCAAGGAAATAGCGCTTGCAGATGTCTACGTATCGAAGCAATAGAGTTCAAATGCTTCTTAAAACGAGATATTGCATCTCATTACTATGTTTCATGGTATGATATAATATGATTTGCGAAGTGTCATGTATTCCTCGTCTACACTTCAAATGAATGTAAATGCGACACTTCCTTGCTAGGAAATAGCGTCTGTAGATGTCTAGGTATCATAGCAATAGAGTTCTAATGCTTCTGAAAACGCGATATCGCATCTCATTTCTATGTTTCATGGTAAGATATAATATGATTCGCGAAGTGTTATGTATTCCTCGTCTACACTTCAAAGGAATGTAGATGCGACACTTCCTTGCAAGGAAATAGCGTTTGCAGATGTCTACGTATCGTAGCAATAGATTTCTAATGCTTCTTAAAACGCGATATCGCATGTCATTTCTATGTTTCATGGTAACATATAATATGATTTGCGAAGTGTCATGTATTCCTCGTCTACACTTCAAATGAATGTAAATGCTACACTTCCTTGCTAGGAAATAGCGTCTGCAGATGTCTAGGTATCATAGCAATAGAGTTCTAATGCTTCTTAAAACGCGATATCGCATCTCATTTCTATGTTTCATGGTAAGATATAATATGATTCGCGAAGTGTTATGTATTCATCGTCTACACTTCAAAGGAATGTAGATGCGACACTTCCTTGCAAGGAAATAGCGTTTGCAGATGTCTACGTATCGTAGCAATAGAGTTCTAATGCTTCTTAAAACGCGATATCGCATCTCATTTCTATGTTTCATGGTAAGATATAATATGATTCGCGAAGTGTTATGTATTCATCGTCTACACTTCAAAGGAATGTAGATGCGACACTTCCTTGCAAGGAAATAGCGTTTGCAGATGTCTACGTATCGTAGCAATAGATTTCTAATGCTTCTTAAAACGCGATATCGCATCTCATTTCTATGTTTCATGGTAAGATATAATATGATTCGCGAAGTGTCATGTATTCCTCGTCTACACTTCAAATGAATGCAAATGCGACACTTCCTTGCAGGGAAATAGCGTTTGCAGATGTCTAGGTATCGTAGCAATAGAGTTCTAATGCTTCTTAAGACGCGATATCGCATCTCATTTCTATGTTTCATGGTAAGATATAATATTCATTGCGAAGTGTTATGCATTCCTCGTCTACGATTGAAATGGGCGTAAATGCGACACTTCCTTGCTAGGAAATAGCGTTTGCAGATGCCTACGTATCGTAGCAATAGGGTTCTAATGCTTCTTAAAACGCGATATCGCATCTCATTACTACGTTTCATGACAAGCTATAGTATTCATTGCGAAGTATTATGTATACCTATTATTCACTTCAAAAGAATGTAAATGCGACACTTCCTTGCAAGGGAATAGCGTTTGCAGATGTCTACGTATCGTAGCAATAGAGTTCTAATGCTTCTTAAAACGCGATATCGCATCTCATTACTATGTTGCATGATAAGATATAATATTCATTGTAAAGTGTTATGTATACCTCGTATTCACTTCAGAAGAATGTAAATGCGACACTTCCTTGCAAGGAAATAGCGTTTATAGATGTCTACGTATCGAAGCAACAGAGTTCAAATGCTTCTTAAAACGAAATATCGCATCTCATATCTATGTTTCATGATAAAATACAATATTCATTGCGAAGTGTTACGCATTCCTCGTCTACGATTCAAATGAATGTAAATGCGACTCTTCCTTGCTAGGAAATAGCGTTTGCAGATGTTTACGTATCGTAGGGATAGAGTTCTAACGCTTCTTAAAACGTGATATCGCATCTCATTTCTATGTTTCATGGTAAGATATAATATGATTTGCGAAGTGTCATGTATTCCTCGTCTACACTTCAAATGATTGTAAATGCGACACTTCCTTGCTAGGAAATAGCGTTTGCAGATGTCTACGTATCGTAGGGATAGAGTTCTAATGCTTCTTAAAACGCGATATCGCATCTCATTTCTATGTTTCATGTTAAGATATAATATGATTTGCGAAATGTTATGTATTCCTCGTCTACACGTCAAATGAATGTGAATGCGACACTTCCTTGCAAGGAAATAGCGCTTGCAGATGTCTACGTATCGAAGCAATAGAGTTCAAATGCTTCTTAAAACGAGATATTGCATCTCATTACTATGTTTCATGGTATGATATAATATGATTTGCGAAGTGTCATGTATTCCTCGTCTACACTTCAAATGAATGTAAATGCGACACTTCCTTGCTAGGAAATAGCGTCTGTAGATGTCTAGGTATCATAGCAATAGAGTTCTAATGCTTCTGAAAACGCGATATCGCATCTCATTTCTATGTTTCATGGTAAGATATAATATGATTCGCGAAGTGTTATGTATTCCTCGTCTACACTTCAAAGGAATGTAGATGCGACACTTCCTTGCAAGGAAATAGCGTTTGCAGATGTCTACGTATCGTAGCAATAGATTTCTAATGCTTCTTAAAACGCGATATCGCATGTCATTTCTATGTTTCATGGTAACATATAATATGATTTGCGAAGTGTCATGTATTCCTCGTCTACACTTCAAATGAATGTAAATGCTACACTTCCTTGCTAGGAAATAGCGTCTGCAGATGTCTAGGTATCGTAGCAATTGTTTTCTAATGCTTCTTAAAACGCGATATCGCATCTCATTTCTATGTTTCATGGTAAGATGTAATATGATTTGCGAAGTGTTATGTATTCCTCGTCTGCACTTCAAATGAATGTAATTGCGACACTTCCTTGCAAGGAAATAGCGTTTGCAGATGTCTACGTATCGTATTAATAGATTTCTTATGATTCTTAAAACGCGATATCGCATCTCATCTCTATGTTTCATGGTAAGATATAATATGATTTGCGAAGTGTCATGTATTCCTTGTCTACACTTCAGATGAATGTAAATGCGACACTTCCTTGCTAGGAAATAGCGTCTGCAGTTGTGTAGGTATCGTAGCAATAGATTTCTAATGCTCCTTAAATCGAGGTTATCGCATCTCATTTCTATGTTTTATGGTAAGATATAATATGATTTGCGAAGTGTCATGTATTCGTCGTCTACACTTCAAATGAATGTAAATGCGACACTTCCTTGCAAGGAAATAGCGTCTGCAGATGTCTACGTATCGTAGCAATAGAGTTCTTATGATACGCGATATTGCATCTCATTTCTATGATTCATGGTAAGATATTTTATAATTTGCGAAGTGTTATGTATTCCTCGTCTACACTTCAAATGAATGTAAATGCGACACTTCCTTGCAAGGAAATAGCGTTTGCAGATGTCTACTTATCGTAGCAATGGAGTTCTTATGATTCTTAAAACACGATATAGCATCTCATTTCTGTGTTTCAGGGTAAGATATAATATGATTTGCGAAATGTTATGTATTCCTCGTCTACACTTCAAATGAATGTAAATGCGACACTTCCTTGCAAAGAAATAGCGTTTGCAGATGTCTACGTAGCGTAGCAATAGATTTCTAATGCTTCTTAAAACGCGATATCGCATCTCATTTCTATGTTTCATTGTAAGATATAATATGATTTGCGAAGTGTCATGTATTCCTCGTCTACACTTCAAATGAATGTAAATGCCACACTTCCTTGCTAGGAAATAGCGTCTGCAGATGTCTAGGTATCGTAGCAATAGTGTTCTAATGCTTTTTAAAACGCGATATTGTCACGTCACGAGGGTGGAAAATTTCCGTTTTACTCGGAGGCGACACGCAGCCAATTCGCGGAAACGGCTCGCTTAATTGCGACTAATGCCGGGTTCCTTCCGTGGGACAACGAACGCTTTTACGAATACGCTAACGCGGTAAATGTGGAAAAATCCTACCTTTGCCGTCTTGATATCGAACAAATCAATAATCTTTCCTGAGATATCTCTGCTTCCGTGGATCGTAGTCTGGTATCGATGCTGCGTAAGGACTGCGAGGCTGAATGTCCAAAGGAATGAGCGCCCAGCGTTGCGGGGATTCAGCAATGTTCGGCTTCCCTGTATCGGATAAGGTTGTCGGCGTGGAACGTTGAGAAGCCACGAGGACGGTGGCGGATGCACAGATCGACGGTAAGGCTTTGGTGCCCACGTATTCACGTACAAGACGGCGTAGGAAGTTCTTCCTTCCCGCACGTCGAGCCTTTCGCTTCGAATTACTGCGCATTCGCGTCTAATTTCAGCAGACTAGATACGACTCGGGTAAGCGGCGGTCCGCTCTAGCCTGTCGGTCCAGAGAGTGAAATGTCGACGTTATCTGCACGCATTCTCACGTATGGGTCAGCGAAGCTAAGCGGCGGTCCGCTCTAACGAGCTGATTACCAATGTAACGTCCGGCGTATCGCCTTCCACACCCCGGCGCCTCCCGCAGCACGCAACAACCAATTACCTGCGTCTACCTGCATCCTACCGCACGGGCGAACCGCCCTTTGGCCGAGCTAAGGCAGCCGATCCGCTACATCCGCCTAGAAGATGGACGAGCCGACCGCGCTATCGCGCGTATCCAGCACCATACGAGGCACCACCAGAGCAACGACCAGAATCTCCCGCCAGCTTTCGCCCTTACTCACTTTTCTCATGCGTATACCGATAAATACTCAAATCCTAGTTCTAAGTACACGACTCACTCATTGTAACACCAACAACACACACACACACATAATTCTAAGACCGATGTACATATATTCTAATTCATAAGTAGCGACGCGCGCCCGCGCGCATTCGACGCTCGCGGCTCACGCGTAACGCGAGCGCTCCCACTCCGACCGGCCGCCCCACCGCGAGGCGCGCCCCACTCGAACGTACGCCCCACCGCGAGGACTCAGCGACTCGCGCGCCACGGGAACCGAGGAGGTCCCGTGCACGCGACAGGATCGTCAGTTCGTACTCCGACACTCGTTCCGACTCGATCTCTCCGGGACTCCTTCCGAGTACCCGCGATTCTAATCTCTGATCCATGCCTTAGGGCTGTCTGCCACCTCTTCGAGGTGTTCTCTGTTTCTAGTTAAGTTCAAGTTCTAGTTTATTAAGTACTTATATCTAGCTTAGGGAAAGTATCAGTGTAAGTCAGGTTTTATACTTAGAATATATCTTTATTTTTACCTACATTCGACTCTATTCTATTTCATTTATTCTCGCGTATCCATACAACCATATTCACTCTTTGAATCAGTACAGTTGCTTGGAAATTCTACTTCGTTAGAGAGGACCGCCGCTTAACCTTGTGGAACTACAGCTTCGTACTATTCGAAGTGACAATCGATCTTCGTTCTGCTGGACCGACACGGATAGAGAGGACCGCCGCTTACCAACTCGAATCCAGTCAGTCGAAGGTCGCTTTTGAATGTGCCGCGCCGTCTCGAAAAGAACGCGACGTGCGGGTCGAAAGAATCAGCTCCGACGATTAGTGCGTGAATTCACCGAATCCAGGGCGAGCCAGGACTCTCGCTTCCGCATCCAGTCTCTTCACTCTTCGGCCAGTTCTTCCAAGCGGGATCAGCATTCCTGCCAAGGCCAGTGGAGCCTCATTCCGCTGACGTTTCCGTTCCGCAGCTTCTACGCAGCTACCATTCCGGAAGGCGATCCCAGGAAACAGCGATACCTGGAACAGAAATATTAATTCAACCGAGGGCTCAAGACGACGAAAGGTAAGAGAATCTACATACTAAATCGCGACCGCGTGTGCTTATAGTGTTCGCGTCCCATTAAAGGAACCACGGCACCCATCACAATCGAGTGATCGGTTCCGCGGTTCAGCTGCGTGTCGTCCGTCTCCCACACGAGAAATTCTCTCGGGCCAGGACGTGACACCAATGATCGACTAACGATTGGATTGAATGTAGAATGTCCACGCGTTGGCTCGTGGAAGAACTCGTAGGATAAGAACGAAGTTAATGGAAATTATCAATAACTGAACTAGTAGTTAGGAGGTAAAATCAAAGTATATTCTAAGTTAATCCTAAGCTTACACTGTACTTTCCCTAAGACTAAGTTAAAAGTAGACTTAATTGTTTAGAATTGGAGTTAGAACTAGACTCTATGATTGGAATTGAACTTGAATTTAGAATAGAATTACGAACACCTCTGACTAAGGTGGGTTAGAGCTGTCTAATGATCAGCTTGGAACGAAGCTCGGAGAAGACTGACTCTCCGATCGCTGGTCCGCGACCTCCTTAGGTCGCGTGGCGCGCGAGTCGCTGGAGCCCGGAGTTGGGTGGCCGCTCGGCCCGCGCAGTGGGGCGGCCGGTCGAGCGTATCGCAACTTATAATTATGGATATTTACATTGATCTTAGAAACTATGTGTGTGTTGTCTGCGTATGTACAATGTATGTGTCGAGTACTTACATCTAGAAAACGATTTACGAATATATACTTTGGAAATAGGAATAACCCTGTAATGGTGTAGGTGATTCGCTGTTGTGCCCAGTGGTCCAATCGTCTGGTTGGATGCTGCATCTTTCCTGGCTTTGGAAATGCTGCACGTTGTCACACGGTCGATCGGTCGAACTTCTGGATCTTCGTACCTTGATAGCAGCCTTGGCTCGGCGGACGTCGTGTATGTTTGGTTGTGATGGCGCTCGTCCCGTGTACTTAGGTGCTGCTGGCGGTGAGTACGTCGCTGCCGGATGCTGTGGGAGGCGCTGGGGGATGGAAGGCAGTACGCGAGACGTTACACATGTAATCCTCTTCTACACTTCAAATGAATGTGAATGCGACACTTCCTCGCTAGGAATTAGCGTTTGCAGATGTCTACGTATCGTAGCAATATATTTCTAATTCTTCTTAAAGCGCGATATCGCATCTCATTTCTATGTTTCATGGTAATATATAATATGATTTGCGAAGTGTTATATATTCCTCGTCTACACTTCAAATGAATGTAAATGCGACACTTCCTTGCAAGGAAATAGCGTTTGCAGATGTCTACGTATCGAAGCAATAGTGTTCAAATGCTTCTTAAAACGAGATATTGCATCTCATATCTATGTTTCATGATAAGATATAACATTCATTGCGAAGTGTTATGCATTCCTCGTCTACGATTCAAATGAAAGTAAATGCGACACTTCCTTGCAAGGAAATAGCGTTTGCAGATGTCTACGTATCGTAGCAATAGCTTTCTAATGCTTCTTAAAACGCGATATCGCATCTCATTTCTATGTTTTATGGTAAGATATAATATGATTTGCGAAGTGTCATGTATTCCTCGTTTCCACTTCAAATGAATGTAAATGCGACACTTCCTTGCAAGGAAATAGCGTCTGCAGATGTCTAGGTATCGTAGCAATAGAGTTCTAATGCTTCCTAAAACGCGATATCGCATCTCATTTCTATGTTTCATGGTAAGATGTAATATGATTTGCGAAGTGCTATGTATTCCTCGTCTACCCTTCAAATGAATGTAAATGCGACACATCCTTGCAAGGAAATAGCGTTTGCAGATGTCTACGCATCGTAGCAATAGAGTTCTTATGACTCTTAAAACGCGATATCGCATCTCATTCCTATGTTTCATGGTAAGATATAATATGATTTGCGAAGTGTTATGTATTCCTCGTCTACACTTCAAATGAATGTAAATGCGACACTTCCTTGCAAGGAAATAGCGTTTGAAGATGTCTACGTATCGAAGCAATAGAGTTCAAATGCTTCTTAAAACGAGATATTGCATCTCATATCTATGTTTCATGATAAGATATAATATTCATTGCGAAGTGTTATGCATTCCTCGTATACGATTCAAATGAATGTAAATGCGACACTTCCTTGCAAGGAACTAGCGTTTGCACTTGTCTACGTATCGTAGCAATAGGGTTCTAATGCTTCTCAAAACGAGATATTGCATCTCATATCTATGTTTCATGATAAGTTATAATATTCATTGCGAAGTGTCATGCATTCCTCGTCTACGATTCAAATGAATGTAAATGCGACACTTCCTTGCAAGGAAATAGCGTTTGCAGATGTCTACGTATCGTAGCAATAGAGTTCTTATGATTCATAAAACGCGTTATCGCATCTCATTTCTATGTTTCATGGTAAGATATAATATGATTTGCGAAGTGTTATGTATTCCTCGTCTACACTTCAAATGAATGTAAACGCGACACTTCCTCGCTAGGAAATAGCGTTTGCAGATGTCTACGTATCGTAGCAATAGCTTTCTAATGCTTCTTAAAACGCGATATCGCATCTCATTTCTATGTTTCATGATAAGATATAATATGATATGCGAAGTGTCATGTATTCCTCGTCTACACTTCAAATGAATGTAAATGCGACACTTCCTTGCTAGGAAATAGCGTCTGCAGATGTCTAGGTATCGTAGCAATAGAGTTCTAATGCTTCTTAAAACGAGATATTGCATCTCATATCTATGTTTCATGATAAGATATAATATTCATTGCGAAGTGTTATGCATTCCTCGTTTACGATTCAAATAAAAGTAAATGCGACACATCCTTGCTATGAAATAGCGTCTGCAGAAGTCTAGGTATCGTAGCAATAGAGTTCTAATGCTTCTTAAAACGCGATATCGCATCTCACTTCTATGTTTCATGGTAAGATGTAATATGATTAGCTAAGTGTTATGTATTCCTCATCTACACTTCAAATGAATGTAAATGCGACACTTCCTTGCAAGGATATAGCGTTTGAAGATGTCTACGTATCGAAGCAATGGAGTTCAAATGCTTCTTAAAACGAGATATTGCATCTCATATCTATGTTTCATGATAAGATATAATATTCATTGCGAAGTGTTATGCATTCCTCGTATACGATTCAAATGAATGTAAATGCGACACTTCCTTGCAAGGAACTAGCGTTTGCACTTGTCTACGTATCGTAGCAATAGGGTTCTAATGCTTCTTAAAACGCGATATCGCATCTCATTTCTATGTTTCATGGTAAGATATAATATGATTTGCGAAGTGTTATGTATTCCTCGTCTACACTTCAAATGAATGTAAATGCGACACGTCCTTGCTAGGAAATAGCGTCTGCAGATGTATAGGTATCGTAGTAATAGAGTTCTAATGCTTCTTAAACCGCGATATCGCATCTCATTTCTATGTTTCATGGTAAGATATAATATGATTTGCGAAGTGTTATGTATTCCTCGTCTACACTTCAAATGAATGTAGATGCGACACTTCCTTGCAAGGAAATACCGTTTGCAGATGTCTACGTATCGAAGCAATAAAGTTCAAATGCTTCTCAAAACGAGATATTGCATCTCATATCTATGTTTCATGATAAGTTATAATATTAATTGCGAAGTGTTATGCATTCCTCGTCTACGATTCAAATGAATGTAAATGCGACACTTCCTTGCAAGGAAATAGCGTTTGCAGATGTCTACGTATCGTAGCAATAGTGTTCTTATGATTCATAAAACGCGTTATCGCATCTCATTTCTATGTTTCATGGTAAGATATAATATGATTTGCGAAGTGTTATGTATTCCTCGTCTACACTTCAAATGAATGTGAACGCGACACTTCCTCGCTAGGAAATAGCGTTTGCAGATGTCTACGTATCGTAGCAATAGCTTTCTAATGCTTCTTAAAACGCGATATCGCATCTCATTTCTATGTTTCATGATAAGATATAATATGATATGCGAAGTGTCATGTATTCCTCGTCTACACTTCAAATGAATGTAAATGCGACACTTCCTTGCTAGGAAATAGCGTCTGCAGATGTCTAGGTATCGTAGCAATAGAGTTCTAATGCTTCTTAAAACGAGATATTGCATCTCATATCTATGTTTCATGATAAGATATAATATTCATTGCGAAGTGTTATGCATTCCTCGTCTACGATTCAAATGAAAGTAAATGCGACACATCCTTGCTATGAAATAGCGTCTGCAGATGTCTAGGTATCGTAGCAATAGAGTTCTAATGCTTCTTAAAACGCGATATCGCATTTCATTTCTATGTTTCATGGTAAGATATAAGTTGATCTGCGAAGTGTTATGTATTCCTCGTCTGAACTTCAAATGAATGTAAATGCGACACTTCCTTGCAAGAAAATAGCGTTTGCAGATGTCTACGTATCGTAGCAATAGATTTCTAATGCTTCTTAAAACGCGATATCGCATCTCATTTCTATGTTTCATGGTAAGATATTATATAATTTGCGAAGTGTCATGTATTCCTCGTCTACACTTCAAATGAATGTAAATACGACACTTCCTTGCAAGGAAATAGCATTTGCAGATGTCTACCTATCGTAGCAATAGAGTTATAATTCTTCTTAAAACGCTATATCGCATCTCATTTCTATGTTTCATGGTAAGATATAATATGATTTGCGAAGTGCCATGTATTCCTCGTCTACACTTCAAATGAATGTAAATGCGACACTTCCATGCTAGGAAATAGCGTCTGCAGATGTCTAGGTATCGTAGCTACAGAGTTCTAATGCTTCTTAAAACGCGATATCGCATCTCATTTCTATGTTTCATGGTAAGATATTATATAATTTGCGAAGTGTTATGTATTCCTCGTCTACACTTCAAATGAATGTAAATGCGACACGTCCTTGCTAGGAAATAGCGTCTGCAGATGTATAGGTATCGTAGTAATAGAGTTCTAATGCTTCTTAAACCGCGATATCGCATCTCATTTCTATGTTTCATGGTAAGATATAATATGATTTGCGAAGTGTTATGTATTCCTCGTCTACACTTCAAATGAATGTAGATGCGACACTTCCTTGCAAGGAAATACCGTTTGCAGATGTCTACGTATCGAAGCAATAAAGTTCAAATGCTTCTCAAAACGAGATATTGCATCTCATATCTATGTTTCATGATAAGTTATAATATTAATTGCGAAGTGTTATGCATTCCTCGTCTACGATTCAAATGAATGTAAATGCGACACTTCCTTGCAAGGAAATAGCGTTTGCAGATGTCTACGTATCGTAGCAATAGTGTTCTTATGATTCATAAAACGCGTTATCGCATCTCATTTCTATGTTTCATGGTAAGATATAATATGATTTGCGAAGTGTTATGTATTCCTCGTCTACACTTCAAATGAATGTGAACGCGACACTTCCTCGCTAGGAAATAGCGTTTGCAGATGTCTACGTATCGTAGCAATAGCTTTCTAATGCTTCTTAAAACGCGATATCGCATCTCATTTCTATGTTTCATGATAAGATATAATATGATATGCGAAGTGTCATGTATTCCTCGTCTACACTTCAAATGAATGTAAATGCGACACTTCCTTGCTAGGAAATAGCGTATGCAGATGTCTAGGTATCGTAGCTATAGAGTTCTAATGCTTCTTAAAACGCGATATCGCATCTCATTTCTATGTTTCATGGTAAGATATTATATAATTTGCGAAGTGTTATGTATTCCTCGTCTACACTTCAAATGAATGTAAATGTGACACTTCCTTGCAAGGAAATAGCGTTTGCAGATGTCTACGTATCGAAGAAATAGAGTTGAAATGCTTCTTAAAATGAGATATTGCATCTCATACCTATGTTTCATGATAAGATATAATATTCATTGCGAAGTGTTATGCATTCCTCGTCTACGATTCAAATGAAAGTAAATGCGACACTTCCTTGCAAGGAAATAGCGTTTGCAGATGTCTACGTATCGTAGCAATAGAGTTCATATGATTCTTAAAACGCGATATCGCATCTCATTTCTATGTTTCATTGTAAGATATAACATGATTTGCGAAGTGTTATGTATTCCTCGTCTACACTTCAAATGAATGTAAATGTGACACTTCCTTGCAAGGAAATAGCGTTTGCAGATGTCTACGTATCGCAGCAATAGATTTCTAATGCTTCTTAAATCGCGATATCGCATCTCATTTCTATGTTTCATGGTAGGATATACCATGATTTGCGAAGTGTCATTTATTCCTAGTCTACACTTCAAATGAATGTAAATGCGACACTTCCTTGCTAGGAAATAGCGTCTGCAGATGTCCAGGTATCGTAGCAATAGTGTTCTAATGCTTCTTAAAACGCGATATCGCATTTCATTTCTATGTTTCATGGTAAGATATAATATGATTTGCGAAGTGTTATGTATTCCTCGTCTACACTTGAAATGAATGTGAATGCGATACTTCCTCGCTAGGAAATAGCGTTTGCAGATATCTACGTATCGTAGCAATAGCTTTCTAATGCATCTTAAAACGCGATATCGCATCTCATTTCTATGTTTCATGGTAAGATATAACATGATTTGCGAAGTGTCATTTATTCCTCGTCTACACTTCAAATGAATGTAAATGCGACACTTCCTTGCAAGGAAATAGCGTTTGCAGATGTCTACGTTTCGTAGCAATAGAGTTCTTATGATTCTTAAAACGCGATATCGCATCTCATTTCAATGTTTCATGGTAAGATATAATATGATTTGCGAAGTGTTATGTATTGCTCGTCTACACTTCAAATGAATGTAAATGCGACACTTCCTAGCAAGGAAATAGCGTTTGCAGATGTCTACGTATCGTAGCAATAGATTTCTAATGCTTCTTAAAACGCGATATCGCATCTCATTTCTACGTTTCATGGTAAGATATAATATGATTTGCGAAGTGTCATGTATTCCTCGCCTACACTTCAAATGAATGTAAATGCGGCACTTCCTTGCTAGGAAATAGCGTCTGCAGATGTCTAGGTATCGTAGCAATAGAGTTCTAATGATTCTTATAACGCGACATCGCATCTCATTTCTTTGTTTCATGGTAAGGTATAATATGATTTGCGAACTATTATGTATTCCTCGTCTACACTTCAAATGAATGTAAATGCGACACTTCCTTGCAAGGAAATAGCGTTTGCAGATGTCCACGTATCGCAGCAATAGATTTCTAATGCTTCTTAAAACGCGATATCGCATCTCATTTCTATGTTTCATGGTAAGATATAATATGATTTGCGAAGTGTCATGTATTCCTCGTCTACACTTCAAATGAATGTAAATGCGACACTTCCTTGCTAGGAAATAGTGTCTGCAGATGTCTACGTATCGTAGCAATAGATTTCTAATGCTTCTTAAAACGCGATGTCGCATCTCATTTCTATGTTTCATGGTAAGATATAATATGATTTGCGAAGTGTCATGTATTCCTCGTCTACACTTCAAATGAATGTAAATGCGACACTTCCTTGCTAGGAAATTGCGTCTGCAGATGTCTAGGTAACGTAGCAATAGAGTTCTAATGCTTCTTAAAACGCGATATCGCATCTCATTTCTATGTTTCATGGTAAGATATAATATGATTTGCGAACTGTTATGTATTCCTCGTCTACACTTCAAGCGAATGTAAATGCGACACTTCCTTGCTAGGAAATAGAGTCTGCAGATGTCTAGGTATCGAAGCAATAGTGTTCTAATGCTTCTTAAAACGCGATAACGCATCACATTTCTATGTTTCATGGTAAGATATAATATGATTTGCGAAGTGTCATGTATTCCTCGTCGACACTTCAAATGAATGTAAATGCGACACTTCCTCGCTAGGAAATAGCGTTTGCAGATGTCTACGTATCGTAGCAATAGAGTGCTAATGCTTCTTATAACGCGATATCGCACCTCATTTCTATGTTTCATGGTAAGATATAATATGATTTGCGAAGTGTTATGTATTCCTCGTCTACACTTCAAATTAATGTAGATGCGACACTTCCTTGCAACGAAATAGCGTTTGCAGATGTCTACGTATCGAAGCAATAAAGTTCAAATGCTTCTTAAAACGAGATATTGCATCTCATATTTATGTCTCATGATAAGATATAATATTCATTGCGAAGTGTTATGCATTCCTCGTCTACGATTCAAATGAATGTAAATGCGACACTTCCTTGCAAGGGAATAGCGTTTGCAGATGTCTACGTATCGTAGCAATAGAGTTCTTATGATCCATAAAACGCGTTATCGCATCTCATTTCTATGTTTCATGGTAAGATATAATATGATTTGCGAAGTGTTATGTATTCCTCGTCTACACTTCAAATGAATGTGAATGCGACACTTCCTTGCTAGGAAATAGCGTCCGCAGATGTCTAGGTATCGTAGCAATAGATTTCCAATGCTTCTAAAAACGCGATATCGCAACTCATCTCTATGTTTCATGGTAAGATATAATATGATTTGCGAAGTGTTATGTATTCCTCGTCTACACTTTAAATTAATGTAGATGCGACACTTCCTTGCAACGAAATAGCGTTTGCAGATGTCTACGTATCGAAGCAATAAAGTTCAAATGCTTCTTAAAACGAGATATTGCATCTGATATCTATGTTTCATGGTAAGATATAATATGATTTGCGAAGTGTTATGTATTCCTCGTCTACACTTCAAATGAATGTAGATGCGACACTTCCTTGCTAGGAAATAGCGTCTGCAGATGTCTAGGTATCGTAGCAATAGAGTTCTAATGCTTCTTAAAACGCGATATCGCATCTCATTTCTATGTTTCATGGTAAGATGTAATATGATTTGCGAAGTGTTATGCATTCCTCGTCTACACTTCAAATGAATGTAGATGCGACACTTCCTTGCAACGAAATAGCGTTTGCAGATGTCTACGTATCGAAGCAATAAAGTTCAAATGCTTCTTAAAACGAGATATTGCATCTCATATCTATGTTTCATGATAAGATATAATATTCATTGCGAAGTGTTATGCATTCCTCGTCTACGATTCAAATGAATGTAAATGCGACACTTCCTTGCAAGGAAATAGCGTTTGCAGATGTCTACGTATCGTAGCAATAGAGTTCTTATGATCCATAAAACGCGTTATCACATCTCATTTCTATGTTTCATGGTATGATATAATATGATTTGCGAAGTGTTATGTATTCCTCGTCTACACTTCAAATGAATGTGAATGCGACACTTCCTCGCTAGGAAATAGCGTTTGCAGATGTCTAGGTATCGTAGCAATAGTGTTCTAATGCTTCTTAAAACGCGATATCGCATCAAATTTCTATGTTTCATGGTAAGATATAATATGATTTGCGAAGTGTCATGTATTCCTCGTCTACACTTCAAATGAATGTAAATGTGACACTTCCTTGCAAGGAAATAGCGTTTGCAGATGTCTACGTATCGCAGCAATAGATTTCTAATGCTTCTTAAATCGCGATATCGCATCTCATTTCTATGTTTCATGGTAAGATTAATATGATTTGCGAAGTGTCATGTATTCCTCGTCTACAATTCAAATGAATGTAAATGCGACACTTCCTTGCTAGGAAATAGCGTCTGCAGTTGTCTAGATAACGTAGCTACAGAGTTCTAATGCTTCTTAAAACGCGACAATCGCATCTCATTTCTATGTTTCTATGGTAAGATATATATAATTTGCGAAGTGTTATGTATTCCTCGTCTACACTTCAATGAATGTAAAGGTGACACTTCCTTGCAAGAAATAGCGTTTGCAGATGTGTACGTATCGTAGCAATAGAGTTCTTATGATTCTTAAAACGCGATATCGCATCTCATTTCTATGTTTCATGGTAAGATATAATATGATTTGCGAAGTGTCCTGTATTCCTCGTCTACACTTCAAATGAATGTAAATGCGACACTTCCTTGCAAGGAAATAGCGTTTGCAGATGTCTACGTTTTCGTAGCAATAGAGTTCTTATGATTCTTAAAACGCGATATCGCATCTCATTTCAATGTTTCATGATAAGTTATAATATTAATTGCGAAGTGTTATGCATTCCTCGTCTACGATTCAAATGAATGTAAATGCGACACTTCCTTGCAAGGAAATAGCGTTTGCAGATGTCTACGTATCGTAGCAATAGTGTTCTTATGATTCATAAAACGCGTTATCGCATCTCATTTCTATGTTTCATGGTAATATATAATATGATTTGCGAAGTGTTATGTATTCCTCGTCTACACTTCAAATGAATGTGAACGCGACACTTCCTCGCTAGGAAATAGCGTTTGCAGATGTCTACGTATCGTAGCAATAGCTTTCTAATGCTTCTTAAAACGCGATATCGCATCTCATTTCTATGTTTCATGATAAGATATAATATGATATGCGAAGTGTCATGTATTCCTCGTCTACACTTCAAATGAATGTAAATGCGACACTTCCTTGCTAGGAAATAGCGTCTGCAGATGTCTAGGTATCGTAGCAATAGAGTTCTAATGCTTCTTAAAACGAGATATTGCATCTCATATCTATGTTTCATGATAGGATATAATATTCATTGCGAAGTGTTATGCATTCCTCGTCTACGATTCAAATGAAAGTAAATGCGACACATCCTTGCTATGAAATAGCGTCTGCAGATGTCTAGGTATCGTAGCAATAGAGTTCTAATGCTTCTTAAAACGCGATATCGCATTTCATTTCTATGTTTCATGGTAAGATATAAGTTGATCTGCGAAGTGTTATGTATTCCTCGTCTGAACTTCAAATGAATGTAAATGCGACACTTCCTTGCAAGAAAATAGCGTTTGCAGATGTCTACGTATCGTAGCAATAGATTTCTAATGCTTCTTAAAACGCGATATCGCATCTCATTTCTATGTTTCATGGTAAGAATATTATATAATTTGCGAAGTGTCATGTATTCCTCGTCTACACTTCAAATGAATGTAAATACGACACTTCCTTGCAAGGAAATAGCATTTGCAGATGTCTACCTATCGTAGCAATAGAGTTATAATTCTTCTTAAAAACGCTATATCGCATCTCATTTCTATGTTTCATGGTAAGATATAATATGATTTGCGAAGTGCCATGTATTCCTCGTCTACACTTCAAATGAATGTAAATGCGACACTTCCATGCTAGGAAATAGCGTCTGCAGATGTCTAGGTATCGTAGCTACAGAGTTCTAATGCTTCTTAAAACGCGATATCGCATCTCATTTCTATGTTTCATGGTAAGATATTATATAATTTGCGAAGTGTTATGTATTCCTCGTCTACACTTCAAATGAATGTAAATGCGACACGTCCTTGCTAGGAAATAGCGTCTGCAGATGTATAGGTATCGTAGTAATAGAGTTCTAATGCTTCTTAAACCGCGATATCGCATCTCATTTCTATGTTTCATGGTAAGATATAATATGATTTGCGAAGTGTTTATGTATATCCTCGTCTACACTTCAAATGAATGTAGATGCGACACTTCCTTGCAAGGAAATACCGTTTGCAGATGTCTACGTATCGAAGCAATAAAGTTCAAATGCTTCTCAAAACGAGATATTGCATCTCATATCTATGTTTCATGATAAGTTATAATATTAATTGCGAAGTGTTATGCATTCCTCGTCTACGATTCAAATGAATGTAAATGCGACACTTCCTTGCAAGGAAATAGCGTTTGCAGATGTCTACGTATCGTAGCAATAGTGTTCTTATGATTCATAAAACGCGTTATCGCATCTCATTTCTATGTTTCATGGTAAGATATAATATGATTTGCGAAGTGTTATGTATCCTCGTCTACACTTCAAATGAATGTGAACGCGACACTTCCTCGCTAGGAAATAGCGTTTGCAGATGTCTACGTATCGTAGCAATAGCTTTCTAATGCTTCTTAAAACGCGATATCGCATCTCATTTCTATGTTTCATGATAAGATATATATGATATGCGAAGTGTCATGTATTCCTCGTCTACACTTCAAATGAATGTAAATGACGACACTTCCTTGCTAGGAAATAGCGTCTGCAGATGTCTAGGTATCGTAGCTATAGAGTTCTAATGCTTCTTAAAACGCGATATCGCATCTCAATTTCTATGTTTCATGGTAAGATATTATATAATTTGCGAAGTGTTATGTATTCCTCGTCTGCACTTCAAATGAATGTAAATGTGACACTTCCTTGTAAGGAAATAGCGTTTGCAGATGTCTACGTATCGAAGAAATAGAGTTGAAATGCTTCTTAAAATGAGATATTGCATCTCATACCTAGTGTTCATGATAAGATATAATAATTCATTGCGAAGTGTTATGCATTCCTCGTCTACGATTCAAATGAAAGTAAATGCGACACTTCCTTGCAAGGAAATAGCGTTTGCAGATGTCTACGTATCGTAGCAATAGAGTTCATATGATTCTTAAAACGCGATATCGCATCTCATTTCTATGTTTCATTGTAAGATATAACATGATTTGCGAAGTGTTATGTATTCCTCGTCTACACTTCAAATGAATGTAAATGTGACACTTCCTTGCAAGGAAATAGCGTTTGCAGATGTCTACGTATCGTAGCAATAGAGTTCATATGATTCTTAAAACGCGATATCGCATCTCATTTCTATGTTTCATTGTAAGATATAACATGATTTGCGAAGTGTTATGTATTCCTCGTCTACACTTCAAATGAATGTAAATGCGACACTTCCTTGCTAGGAAATAGCGTCTGCAGATGTCTAGGTATCGTAGCTATAGAGTTCTAATGCTTCTTAAATCGCGATATCGCATCTCATTTCTATGTTTCATGGTAGGATATACCATGATTTGCGAAGTGTCATTTATTCCTAGTCTACACTTCAAATGAATGTAAATGCGACACTTCCTTGCTAGGAAATTGCGTCTGCAGATGTCTAGGTATCGTAGCAATAGAGTTCTAATGATTCTTATAACGCGACATCGCATCTCATTTCTTTGTTTCATGGTAAGGTATAATATGATTTGCGAACTATTATGTATTCCTCGTCTACACTTCAAATGAATGTAAATGCGACCCTTCCTTGCAAGGAAATAGCGTTTGCAGATGTCCACGTATCGCAGCAATAGATTTCTAATGCTTCTTAAAACGCGATATCGCATCTCATTTCTATGTTTCATGGTAAGATATAATATGATTTGCGAAGTGTCATGTATTCCTCGTCTACACTTCAAATGAATGTAAATGCGACACTTCCTTCCTAGGAAATAGTGTCTGCAGATGTCTACGTATCGTAGCAATAGATTTCTAATGCTTCTTAAAACGCGATGTCGCATCTCATTTCTATGTTTCATGGTAAGATATAATATGATTTGCGAAGTGTCATGTATTCCTCGTCTACACTTCAAATGAATGTAAATGCGACACTTCCTTGCTAGGAAATTGCGTCTGCAGATGTCTAGGTAACGTAGCAATAGAGTTCTAATGCTTCTTAAAACGCGATATCGCATCTCATTTCTATGTTTCATGGTAAGATATAATATGATTTGCGAACTGTTATGTATTCCTCGTCTACACTTCAAGCGAATGTAAATGCGACACTTCCTTGCTAGGAAATAGAGTCTGCAGATGTCTAGGTATCGAAGCAATAGTGTTCTAATGCTTCTTAAAACGCGATAACGCATCACATTTCTATGTTTCATGGTAAGATATAATATGATTTGCGAAGTGTCATGTATTCCTCGTCTACACTTCAAATGAATGTAAATGCGACACTTCCTCGCTAGGAAATAGCGTTTGCAGATGTCTACGTATCGTAGCAATAGAGTGCTAATGCTTCTTATAACGCGATATCGCACCTCATTTCTATGTTTCATGGTAAGATATAATATGATTTGCGAAGTGTTATGTATTCCTCGTCTACACTTCAAATTAATGTAGATGCGACACTTCCTTGCAACGAAATAGCGTTTGCAGATGTCTACGTATCGAAGCAATAAAGTTCAAATGCTTCTTAAAACGAGATATTGCATCTCATATCTATGTTTCATGATAAGATATAATATTCATTGCGAAGTGTTATGCATTCCTCGTCTACGATTCAAATGAATGTAAATGCGACACTTCCTTGCAAGGGAATAGCGTTTGCAGATGTCTACGTATCGTAGCAATAGAGTTCTTATGATCCATAAAACGCGTTATCGCATCTCATTTCTATGTTTCATGGTAAGATATAATATGATTTGCGAAGTGTTATGTATTCCTCGTCTACACTTCAAATGAATGTGAATGCGACACTTCCTTGCTAGGAAATAGCGTCCGCAGATGTCTAGGTATCGTAGCAATAGATTTCCAATGCTTCTAAAAACGCGATATCGCAACTCATTTCTATGTTTCATGGTAAGATATAATATGATTTGCGAAGTGTTATGTATTCCTCGTCTACACTTTAAATTAATGTAGATGCGACACTTCCTTGCAACGAAATAGCGTTTGCAGATGTCTACGTATCGAAGCAATAAAGTTCAAATGCTTCTTAAAACGAGATATTGCATCTGATATCTATGTTTCATGGTAAGATATAATATGATTTGCGAAGTGTTATGTATTCCTCGTCTACACTTCAAATGAATGTAGATGCGACACTTCCTTGCTAGGAAATAGCGTCTGCAGATGTCTAGGTATCGTAGCAATAGAGTTCTAATGCTTCTTAAAACGCGATATCGCATCTCATTTCTATGTTTCATGGTAAGATGTAATATGATTTGCGAAGTGTTATGCATTCCTCGTCTACACTTCAAATGAATGTAGATGCGACACTTCCTTGCAACGAAATAGCGTTTGCAGATGTCTACGTATCGAAGCAATAAAGTTCAAATGCTTCTTAAAACGAGATATTGCATCTCATATCTATGTTTCATGATAAGATATAATATTCATTGCGAAGTGTTATGCATTCCTCGTCTACGATTCAAATGAATGTAAATGCGACACTTCCTTGCAAGGAAATAGCGTTTGCAGATGTCTACGTATCGTAGCAATAGAGTTCTTATGATCCATAAAACGCGTTATCACATCTCATTTCTATGTTTCATGGTATGATATAATATGATTTGCGAAGTGTTATGTATTCCTCGTCTACACTTCAAATGAATGTGAATGCGACACTTCCTCGCTAGGAAATAGCGTTTGCAGATGTCTAGGTATCGTAGCAATAGTGTTCTAATGCTTCTTAAAACGCGATATCGCATCAAATTTCTATGTTTCATGGTAAGATATAATATGATTTGCGAAGTGTCATGTATTCCTCGTCTACACTTCAAATGAATGTAAATGTGACACTTCCTTGCAAGGAAATAGCGTTTGCAGATGTCTACGTATCGCAGCAATAGATTTCTAATGCTTCTTAAATCGCGATATCGCATCTCATTTCTATGTTTCATGGTAAGATATAATATGATTTGCGAAGTGTCATGTATTCCTCGTCTACAATTCAAATGAATGTAAATGCGACACTTCCTTGCTAGGAAATAGCGTCTGCAGTTGTCTAGATATCGTAGCTACAGAGTTCTAATGCTTCTTAAAACGCGACATCGCATCTCATTTCTATGTTTCATGGTAAGATATTATATAATTTGCGAAGTGTTATGTATTCCTCGTCTACACTTCAAATGAATGTAAAGGTGACACTTCCTTGCAAGGAAATAGCGTTTGCAGATGTGTACGTATCGTAGCAATAGAGTTCTTATGATTCTTAAAACGCGATATCGCATCTCATTTCTATGTTTCATGGTAAGATATAATATGATTTGCGAAGTGTCCTGTATTCCTCGTCTACACTTCAAATGAATGTAAATACGACACTTCCTTGCAAGGAAATAGCGTTTGCAGATGTCTACGTTTCGTAGCAATAGAGTTCTTATGATTCTTAAAACGCGATATCGCATCTCATTTCAATGTTTCATGGTAAGATATAATATGATTTGCGAAGTGTTATGTATTCCTCGTCTACACTTTAAATTAATGTAGATGCGACACTTCCTTGCAACGAAATAGCGTTTGCAGATGTCTACGTATCGAAGCAATAAAGTTCAAATGCTTCTTAAAACGAGATATTGCATCTGATATCTATGTTTCATGGTAAGATATAATATGATTTGCGAAGTGTTATGTATTCCTCGTCTACACTTCAAATGAATGTAGATGCGACACTTCCTTGCTAGGAAATAGCGTCTGCAGATGTCTAGGTATCGTAGCAATAGAGTTCTAATGCTTCTTAAAACGCGATATCGCATCTCATTTCTATGTTTCATGGTAAGATGTAATATGATTTGCGAAGTGTTATGTATTCCTCGTCTACACTTCAAATGAATGTAGATGCGACACTTCCTTGCAACGAAATAGCGTTTGCAGATGTCTACGTATCGAAGCAATAAAGTTCAAATGCTTCTTAAAACGAGATATTGCATCTCATATCTATGTTTCATGATAAGATATAATATTCATTGCGAAGTGTTATGCATTCCTCGTCTACGATTCAAATGAATGTAAATGCGACACTTCCTTGCAAGGAAATAGCGTTTGCAGATGTCTACGTATCGTAGCAATAGAGTTCTTATGATCCATAAAACGCGTTATCACATCTCATTTCTATGTTTCATGGTATGATATAATATGATTTGCGAAGTGTTATGTATTCCTCGTCTACACATCAAATGAATGTGAATGCGACACTTCCTCGCTAGGAAATAGCGTTTGCAGATGTCTACGTATCGTAGCAATAGCTTTCTAATGCTTCTTAAAACGCGATATCGCATCTCATTTCTATGTTTCATGATAAGATATAATATGATATGCGAAGTGTCATGTATTCCTCGTCTACACTTCAAATGAATGTAAATGCGACACTTCCTTGCTAGGAAATAGCGTCTGCAGATGTCTAGGTATCGTAGCAATAGAGTTCTAATGCTTCTTAAAACGCGATATCGCATCTCATTTCTATGTTTCATGGTAAGATGTAATATGATTTGCGAAGTGTTATGTATTCCTCGTCTACACTTCAAATGAATGTAAATGCGACAATTCCTCGCTAGGAAATAGCGTTTGCAGATGTCTACGTATCGTAGCAATAGAGTTCTTATGATTCTTAAAACGCGATATTCCATCTCATTTCTATGTTTCATGGTAAGATATAATATGATTTGCGAAGTATCATGTATTCCTCGTCTACACTTCAAACGAATGTAAATGCGACACTTCCTTGCTAGGAAATAGCGTCTGCAGATGTCTAGGTATCGAAGCAATAGTGTTCTAATGCTTCTTAAAACGCGATAACGCATCACATTTCTATGTTTCATGGTAAGATATAATATGATTTGCGAAGTGTCATGTATTCCTCGTCTACACTTCAAATGAATGTAAATGCGACACTTCCTCGCTAGGAAATAGCGTTTGCAGATGTCTACGTATCGTAGCAATAGAGTTCTTATGATTCTTAAAACGCGATATTCCATCTCATTTCTATGTTTCATGGTAAGATATAATATGATTTGCGAAGTATCATGTATTCCTCGTCTACACTTCAAACGAATGTAAATGCGACACTTCCTTGCTAGGAAATAGCGTCTGCAGATGTCTAGGTATCGAAGCAATAGTGTTCTAATGCTTCTTAAAACGCGATAACGCATCACATTTCTATGTTTCATGGTAAGACATAATATGATTTGCGAAGTGTCATGTATTCCTCGTCCACACTTCAAATGAATGTAAATGCGACACTTCCTCGCTAGGAAATAGCGTTTGCAGATGTCTACGTATCGTAGCAATAGAGTGCTAATGCTTCTTAAAACGCGATATCGCATCTCATTTCTATGTTTCATGGTAAGATATAATATGATTTGCGAAGTGTTATGTATTCCTCGTCTACACTTCAAATTAATGTAGATGCGACACTTCCTTGGAACGAAATAGCGTTTGCAGATGTCTACGTATCGAAGCAATAAAGTTCAAATGCTTCTTAAACCGAGATATTGCATCTCATATCTATGTTTCATGATAAGATATAATATTCATTGCGAAGTGTTATGCACTCCTCGTCTACGATTCAAATGAATGTAAATGCGACACTTCCTTGCAAGGGAATAGCGTTTGCAGATGTCTACGTATCGTAGCAATAGAGTTCTAATGCTTCTTAAAACGCGATATCGCATCTCATTTCTATGTTTCATGGTAAGATGTAATATGATTTGCGAAGTGTTATGTATTCCTCGTCTACACTTCAAATGAATGTAAATGCGACACTTCCTTGCAAGGAAATAGCGATTGCAGATGTCTACCTATCGTAGCAATAGTGTTCTAATGCTTCTTAAAACGCGATATCGTGTCACGTCCTGGCCCGAGAGAATTTCTCGTGTGGGAGACGGACGACACGTAGCCGAAACGCGGAACCGATCACTCGATTGTGATGGGTGCCGTGGTTCCTTTAATGGGACGCGAACACTATAAGCACACGCGGACGCGATTTAGTATGTAAATTCTCTTACCTTTCGTCGTCTTGAGCCCTCGGTTGAATTAATATTTCTGTTCCAGGTATCGCTGTTTCCTGGGATCGCCTTCCGGAATGGTAGCTGCGTAGAAGCTGCGGAACGGAAACGTCAGCGGAATGAGGCTCCACTGGCCTTGGCAGGAATGCTGATCCCGCTTGGAAGAACTGGCCGAAGAGTGAAGAGACTGGATGCGGAAGCGAGAGTCCTGGCTCGCCCTGGATTCGGTGAATTCACGCACTAATCGTCGGAGCTGATTCTTTCGACCCGCACGTCGCGTTCTTTTCGAGACGGCGCGGCACATTCAAAAGCGACCTTCGACTGACTGGATTCGAGTTGGTAAGCGGCGGTCCTCTCTATCCGTGTCGGTCCAGCAGAACGAAGATCGATTGTCACTTCGAATAGTACGGAGCTGTAGTTCCACAAGGTTAAGCGGCGGTCCTCTCTAACCAAGTAGAATTTCCAGGCAACTGTACTAATTCAAAGAGTGAACGTGATTGTATGAATACGCGAGAACCGTATGTAAACGCGAGGATAAATGGAATAAAATAAAGTTGATTGTAGGTAAAAGTGAAAATATATTCTAAGTATAAAACCTGACTTACACTGATACTTTCCCTAAGCTAGATATAAGTACTTAATAAACTAGAACTTGAACTTAACTAGAAACAGAGAACACCTCGAAGAGGTGGCAGACAGCCCTAAGGCATGGATCAGAGATTGGAATCGCGGGTACTCGGAAGGAGTCCCGGAGAGATCGAGTCGGAACGAGTGTCGGAGTACGAACTGACGATCCTGTCGCGTGCACGGGACCTCCTCGGTTCCCGTGGCGCGCGAGTCGCTGAGTCCTCGCGGTGGGGCGTACGTTCGAGTGGGGCGCGCCTCGCGGTGGGGCGGCCGGTCGGAGTGGGAGCGCTCGCGTTACGCGTGAGCCGCGAGCGTCGAATGCGCGCGGGCGCGCGTCGCTACTTATGAATTAGAATATATGTACATCGGTCTTAGAATTATGTGTGTGTGTGTGTTGTTGGTGTTACAATGAGTGAGTCGTGTACTTAGAACTAGGATTTGAGTATTTATCGGTATACGCATGAGAAAAGTGAGTAAGGGCGAAAGCTGGCGGGAGATTCTGGTCGTTGCTCTGGTGGTGCCTCGTATGGTGCTGGATACGCGCGATAGCGCGGTCGGCTCGTCCATCTTCTAGGCGGATGTAGCGGATCGGCTGCCTTAGCTCGGCCAAAGGGCGGTTCGCCCGTGCGGTAGGATGCAGGTAGACGCAGGTAATTGGTTGTTGCGTGCTGCGGGAGGCGCCGGGGGGTGGAAGGCGATACGCCGGACGTTACAAGTTATAATTCTTCTTAAAACGCGATACCGCATCTCATTCCTATGTTTCATGGTAAGATATAATATGATTTGCGAAGTGTTATGTATTCCTCGTCTACACTTCAAATGAATGTAAATGCGACACTTCCTAGCAAGGAAATAGCGTTTGCAGACGTCTACGTATCGAAGAAATGGAGTTCAAATGCTTCTTAAAACGAGATATTGCATCTCATATCTATGTTTCATGATAAGATATAATATTCATTGCGAAGTGTTATGCATTCCTCGTCTACGATTCAAATGAAAGTAAATGCGACACATCCTTGCAAGGAAATAGCGTTTGCAGATGTCTACGTATCGAAGCAATAGAGTTCAAATGCATCTTAAAACGAGTTATTGCATCTCATATCTATGTTTCATGATAAGATATAATATTCATTGCGAAGTCTCATGCATTCCTCGTCTACGATTCAAATGAATGTAAATGCGACACTTCCTTGCAAGGAAATAGCGTTTGCAGATGTCTAGGTATCGTAGCAATAGAGTTCTAATGCTTCTTAAAACGCGATATCGCATCTCATTTCTATGTTTCATGGTAAGATATAATATGATTTGCGAAGTGTTATGTATTCCTCATCTACACTTCAAATGAATGTAAATGCGACACTTCCTTGCTTGGAAATAGCGTCTGCAGATGTCTAGGTATCGTAGCAATAGTGTTCTAATGCTTCTTAAAAGGCGATATCGCATCAAATTTCTATGTTTCATGGTAAGATATAATATGATTTGCGAAGTGTCATGTATTCCTCGTCTACACTTCAAATGAATGTAAATGTGACACTTCCTTGCAAGGAAATAGCGTTTGCAGATGTCTACGTATCGCAGCAATAGATTTCTAATGCTTCTTAAATCGCGATATCGCATCTCATTTCTATGTTTCATGGTAAGATATAATATGATTTGCGAAGTGTCATGTATTCCTCGTCTACAATTCAAATGAATGTAAATGCGACACTTCCTTGCTAGGAAATAGCGTCTGCAGTTGTCTAGATATCGTAGCTACAGAGTTCTAATGCTTCTTAAAACGCGACATCGCATCTCATTTCTATGTTTCATGGTAAGATATTATATAATTTGCGAAGTGTTATGTATTCCTCGTCTACACTGCAAATGAATGTAAAGGTGACACTTCCTTGCAAGGAAATAGCGTTTGCAGATGTGTACGTATCGTAGCAATAGAGTTCTTATGATTCTTAAAACGCGATATCGCATCTCATTTCTATGTTTCATGGTAAGATATAATATGATTTGCGAAGTGTCCTGTATTCCTCGTCTACACTTCAAATGAATGTAAATGCGACACTTCCTTGCAAGGAAATAGCGTTTGCAGATGTCTACGTTTCGTAGCAATAGAGTTCTTATGATTCTTAAAACGCGATATCGCATCTCATTTCAATGTTTCATGGTAAGATATAATATGATTTGCGAAGTGTTATGTATTGCTCGTCTACACTTCAAATGAATGTAAATGCGACACTTCCTAGCAAGGAAATAGCGTTTGCAGATGTCTACGTATCGTAGCAATAGATTTCTAAAGCTTCTTAAAACGCGATATCGCATCTCATTTCTACGTTTCATGGTAAGATATAATATGGTTTGCGAAGTGTTATGTTTTCCTCGTCTACACTTCAATTGAATGTAAATGCGGCACTTCCTTGCTAGGAAATAGCGTTTGCAGATGTCCAAGTATCGTAGCAATAGATTTCTAATGCTTCTTAAAACGCGTTATCGCATCTCATTTCTATGTTTCATGGTAAGATATAATATGATTTGCGAAGTGTCATGTATTCCCCGTCTACACTTCAAATGAATGTAAATGCGACACTTCCTTGCTAGGAAATAGCGTCTGCAGATGTCTAGGTATCGTAGCAATAGAGTTCTAATGCTTCTTAAAACGCGATATCGCATCTCATTTCTTTGTTTCATGGTAAGATATAATATGATTTGCGAACTGTTATGTATTCCTCGTCTACACTTCAAATGAATGTAAATGCGACACTTCCTTGCAAGGAAATAGCGTTTGCAGATGTCCACGTAACGTAGCAATAGATTTCTAATGCTTCTTAAAACGCGATATCGCATCTCATTTCTATGTTTCATGGTAAGATATAATATGATTTGCGAAGTGTTATGTATTCCTCGTCTACACTTCAAATGAATGTAAAGGTGACACTTCCTTGCAAGGAAATAGCGTTTGCAGATGTGTACGTATCGTAGCAATAGAGTTCTTATGAATCTTAAAACGCGATATCGCATCTCATTTCTATGTTTCATGGTAAGATATTATATAACTTGCGAAGTGTTATGTATTCCTCGTCTACACTTCAAATGAATGTAAATGCGACACTTCCTTGCTAGGAAATAGCGTCTGCAGATGTCTACGTATCGTAGCAATAGATTTCTAATGCTTCTTAAAATGCGATAACGCATCTCATTTCTGTGTTTCTTGGTAAGATATAATATGATTTGCGAAGTGTCATGTATTCCTCGTCTACACTTCAAATGAATGTAAATACGACACTTCCTTGCAAGGAAATAGCATTTGCAGATGTCTACCTATCGTAGCAATAGTGTTATAATTCTTCTTAAAACGCGATATCGCATCTCATTTCTATGTTTCATGGTAAGATATAATATGATTTGCGAAGTGTTATGTATTCCTCGTCTACACTTCAAATGAATGTAAATGCGACACTTCCTAGCAAGGAAATAGCGTTTGCAGATATCTACGTATCGAAGAAATGGAGTTCAAATGCTTCTTAAAACGAGATATTGCATCTCATATCTATGTTTCATGATAAGATATAATATTCATTGCGAAGTGTTATGCATTCCTCGTCTACGATTCAAATGAAAGTAAATGCGACACATCCTTGCAAGGAAATAGCGTTTGCAGACGTCTACGTATCGAAGCAATAGAGTCAAATGCATCTTAAAACGAGTTATTGCATCTCATATCTATGTTTCATGATAAGATATAATATCCATTGCGAAGTCTCATGCATTCCTCGTCTACGATTCAAATGAATGTAAATGCGACACTTCCTTGCAAGGAAATAGCGTTTGCAGATGTCTAGGTATCGTAGCAATAGAGTTCTAATGCTTCTTAAAACGCGATATCGCATCACATTTCTATGTTTCATGGTAAGGTATAATATGATTTGCGAAGTGTCATGTATTCCTCGTCTACACTTCAAATGAATGTAAATGTGACACTTCCTTGCAAGGAAATAGCGTTTGCAGATGTCTACGTATCGCAGCAATAGATTTCTAATGCTTCTTAAATCGCGATATCGCATCTCATTTCTATGTTTCATGGTAAGATATAATATGATTTGCGAAGTGTCATGTATTCCTCGTCTACAATTCAAATGAATGTAAATGCGAGACTTCCTTGCTAGGAAATAGCGTCTGCAGATGTCTAGGTATCGTAGCAATAGAGTTCTAATGCTTCTTAAAACGAGATATTGCATCTCATATCTATGTTTCATGATAAGATATAATATTCATTGCGAAGTGTTATGCATTCCTCGTCTACGATTCAAATGAAGGTAAATGCGACACTTCCTTGCTATGAAATAGCGTCTGCAGATGTCTAGGTATCGTAGCAATAGAGTTCTAATGCTTCTTAAAACGCGATATCGCATTTCATTTCTATGTTTCATGGTAAGATATAATATGATTTGCGAAGTGTTATGTATTCCTCTTCTGAACTTCAAATGAATGTAAATGCGACACTTCCTTGCAAGAAAATAGCGTTTGCAGATGTCTACGTATCGTAGCAATAGATTTCTAATGCTTCTTAAAACGCGATATCGCATTTCATTTCTATGTTTCATGGTAAGATATAACATGATTTGCGAAGTGTTATGTATTCCTCGTCTACACTTCAAATGAATGTGAATGCGATACTTCCTCGCTAGGAAATAGCGTTTGCAGATATCTACGTATCGTAGCAATAGCTTTCTAATGCTTCTTAAAACGCGATATCGCATCTCATTTCTATGTTTCATGGTAAGATATAACGTGATTTGCGAAGTGTCATTTATTCCTCGTCTACACTTCAAATGAATGTAAATGCGACACTTCCTTGCAAGGAAATAGCGTCTGCTGATGTCTACGTATCGTAGCAATAGATTTCTAATGCTTCTTAAAACGCGATGTCGCATCTCATTTCTATGTTTCATGGTAAGATATAATATGATTTGCGACGTGTCATGTATTCCTCGTCTACACTTCAAATGAATGTAAATGCGACACTTCCTTGCAAGGAAATAGCGTTTGCAGATGTCCAAGTATCGTAGCAATAGATTTCTAATGCTTCTTAAAACGCGTTATCGCATCTCATTTCTATGTTTCATGGTAAGATATAATATGATTTGCGAAGTGTCATGTATTCCCCGTCTACACTTCAAATGAATGTAAATGCGACACTTCCTTGCTAGGAAATAGCGTCTGCAGATGTCTACGTATCGTAGCAATAGATTTCTAATGCTTCTTAAAACGCGATGTCGCATCTCATTTCTATGTTTCATGGTAAGATATAATATGATTTGCGAAATGTCATGTATTCCTCGTCTACACTTCAAATGAATGTAAATGCGACACTTCCTTGCTAGGAAGTTGCGTCTGCAGATGTCTAGGTATCGTAGCAATAGTGTTCTAATGCTTCTTAAAACGCGATATCGCATCTCATTTCTATGTTTCATGGTAAGATATAATATGATTTGCGGGGTGTCATGTATTCCTCGTCTACACTTCAAATGAATGTAAATGCGACACTTCCTTGCTAGGAAATAGCGTCTGCAGATGTCTAGGTATCGTAGCAACAGAGTTCTAATGATTCTTAAAACGCGATATCGCATCTCATTTCTATGTTTCATGGTAAGATATAATATGATTTGCGAACTGTTATGTATTCCTCGTCTACAGTTCAAATGAATGTAAATGCGACACTTCCTTGCAAGGAAATAGCGTTTGCAGATGTCTACGTATCGTAGCAATAGATTTCCAATGCTTCTAAAAACGCGATATCGCATCTCATTTCTATGTTTCATGGTAAGATATAATATGATTTGCGGAGTGTCACGTATTCCTCGTATACACTTCAAATGAATGTAAATGCGACACTTCCTTGCTAGGAAATAGCGTCTGCAGATGTCTAGGTATCGTAGCAATAGAGTTCTAATGCTTCTTAAAACGCGATATCGCATTTCATTTCTATGTTTCATGGTAAGATATAATATGATTTGCGAACTGTTATGTATTCCTCGTCTACACTTCAAATGAATGTAAATGCGACACTTCCTTGCTAGGAAATAGCGTCTGCAGATGTCTACGTATCGTAGCAATAGAGTTCTAATGCTTCTTAAAACGCGATATCGCATCTCATTTCTTTGTTTCATGGTAAGATATAATATGATTTGCGAACTGTTATGTATTCCTCGTCTACACTTCAAATGAATATAAATGCGACACTTCCTTGCAAGGAAATAGCGTTTGCAGATGTCCACGTAACGTAGCAATAGATTTCTAATGCTTCTTAAAACGCGATATCGCATCTCATTTCTATGTTTCATGGTAAGATATAATATGATTTGCGAAGTGTTATGTATTCCTCGTCTACACTTCAAATGAATGTAAAGGTGACACTTCCTTGCAAGGAAATAGCGTTTGCAGATGTGTACGTATCGTAGCAATAGAGTTCTTATGAATCTTAAAACGCGATATCGCATCTCATTTCTATGTTTCATGGTAAGATATTATATAACTTGCGAAGTGTTATGTATTCCTCGTCTACACTTCAAATGAATGTAAATGCGACACTTCCTTGCTAGGAAATAGCGTCTGCAGATGTCTACGTATCGTAGCAATAGATTTCTAATGCTTCTTAAAATGCGATAACGCATCTCATTTCTGTGTTTCTTGGTAAGATATAATATGATTTGCGAAGTGTCATGTATTCCTCGTCTACACTTCAAATGAATGTAAATACGACACTTCCTTGCAAGGAAATAGCATTTGCAGATGTCTACCTATCGTAGCAATAGAGTTATAATTCTTCTTAAAACGCGATATCGCATCTCATTTCTATGTTTCATGGTAAGATATAATATGATTTGCGAAGTGTTATGTATTCCTCGTCTACACTTCAAATGAATGTAAATGCGACACTTCCTAGCAAGGAAATAGCGTTTGCAGATATCTACGGATCGAAGAAATGGAGTTCAAATGCTTCTTAAAACGAGATATTGCATCTCATATCTATGTTTCATGATAAGATATAATATTCATTGCGAAGTGTTATGCATTCCTCGTCTACGATTCAAATGAAAGTAAATGCGACACATCCTTGCAAGGAAATAGCGTTTGCAGACGTCTACGTATCGAAGCAATAGAGTCAAATGCATCTTAAAACGAGTTATTGCATCTCATATCTATGTTTCATGATAAGATATAATATCCATTGCGAAGTCTCATGCATTCCTCGTCTACGATTCAAATGAATGTAAATGCGACACTTCCTTGCAAGGAAATAGCGTTTGCAGATGTCTAGGTATCGTAGCAATAGAGTTCTAATGCTTCTTAAAACGCGATATCGCATCACATTTCTATGTTTCATGGTAAGGTATAATATGATTTGCGAAGTGTCATGTATTCCTCGTCTACACTTCAAATGAATGTAAATGTGACACTTCCTTGCAAGGAAATAGCGTTTGCAGATGTCTACGTATCGCAGCAATAGATTTCTAATGCTTCTTAAATCGCGATATCGCATCTCATTTCTATGTTTCATGGTAAGATATAATATGATTTGCGAAGTGTCATGTATTCCTCGTCTACAATTCAAATGAATGTAAATGCGAGACTTCCTTGCTAGGAAATAGCGTCTGCAGATGTCTAGGTATCGTAGCAATAGAGTTCTAATGCTTCTTAAAACGAGATATTGCATCTCATATCTATGTTTCATGATAAGATATAATATTCATTGCGAAGTGTTATGCATTCCTCGTCTACGATTCAAATGAAGGTAAATGCGACACTTCCTTGCTATGAAATAGCGTCTGCAGATGTCTAGGTATCGTAGCAATAGAGTTCTAATGCTTCTTAAAACGCGATATCGCATTTCATTTCTATGTTTCATGGTAAGATATAATATGATTTGCGAAGTGTTATGTATTCCTCTTCTGAACTTCAAATGAATGTAAATGCGACACTTCCTTGCAAGAAAATAGCGTTTGCAGATGTCTACGTATCGTAGCAATAGATTTCTAATGCTTCTTAAAACGCGATATCGCATTTCATTTCTATGTTTCATGGTAAGATATAACATGATTTGCGAAGTGTTATGTATTCCTCGTCTACACTTCAAATGAATGTGAATGCGATACTTCCTCGCTAGGAAATAGCGTTTGCAGATATCTACGTATCGTAGCAATAGCTTTCTAATGCTTCTTAAAACGCGATATCGCATCTCATTTCTATGTTTCATGGTAAGATATAACGTGATTTGCGAAGTGTCATTTATTCCTCGTCTACACTTCAAATGAATGTAAATGCGACACTTCCTTGCAAGGAAATAGCGTCTGCTGATGTCTACGTATCGTAGCAATAGATTTCTAATGCTTCTTAAAACGCGATGTCGCATCTCATTTCTATGTTTCATGGTAAGATATAATATGATTTGCGAAGTGTCATGTATTCCTCGTCTACACTTCAAATGAATGTAAATGCGACACTTCCTTGCAAGGAAATAGCGTTTGCAGATGTCCAAGTATCGTAGCAATAGATTTCTAATGCTTCTTAAAACGCGTTATCGCATCTCATTTCTATGTTTCATGGTAAGATATAATATGATTTGCGAAGTGTCATGTATTCCCCGTCTACACTTCAAATGAATGTAAATGCGACACTTCCTTGCTAGGAAATAGCGTCTGCAGATGTCTACGTATCGTAGCAATAGATTTCTAATGCTTCTTAAAACGCGATGTCGCATCTCATTTCTATGTTTCATGGTAAGATATAATATGATTTGCGAAATGTCATGTATTCCTCGTCTACACTTCAAATGAATGTAAATGCGACACTTCCTTGCTAGGAAGTTGCGTCTGCAGATGTCTAGGTATCGTAGCAATAGTGTTCTAATGCTTCTTAGAACGCGATATCGCATCTCATTTCTATGTTTCATGGTAAGATATAATATGATTTGCGGGGTGTCATGTATTCCTCGTCTACACTTCAAATGAATGTAAATGCGACACTTCCTTGCTAGGAAATAGCGTCTGCAGATGTCTAGGTATCGTAGCAACAGAGTTCTAATGATTCTTAAAACGCGATATCGCATCTCATTTCTATGTTTCATGGTAAGATATAATATTCATTGCGAAGTGTTATGCATTCCTCGTCTACGATTCAAATGAAGGTAAATGCGACACTTCCTTGCTATGAAATAGCGTCTGCAGATGTCTAGGTATCGTAGCAATAGAGTTCTAATGCTTCTTAAAACGCGATATCGCATTTCACTTCTATGTTTCATGGTAAGATATAATATGATTTGCGAAGTGTTATGTGTTCCTCCTCTACACTTCAAATGAACGTAAATGCGACACTTCCTTGCAAGGAAATAGTGTTTGCAGATGTCTACGTATCGAAGCAATAGAGTTCAAATGCATCTTAAAACGAGATATTGTATCTCATATCTATGTTTCATGATAAGATATAATATTCATTGCGAAGTCTCATGCATTCCTCGTCTACGATTCAAATGAATGTAAATGCGAAACTTCCTTGCAAGGAAATAGCGTTTGCAGTTGTCTACGAATCGTAGCTACAGAGTTCTAATGCTTCTTAAAACGCGACATCGCATCTCATTTCTATGTTTCATGGTAAGATATTATATAATTTGCGAAGTGTTATGTATTCCTCGTCTACACTTCAAATGAATGTAAAGGTGACACTTCCTTGCAAGGAAATAGCGTTTGCAGATGTGTACGTATCGTAGCAATAGAGATCTTATGATTCTTAAAACGCGATATCGCATCTCATTCCTATGTTTCATGGTAAGATATAATATGATTTGCGGAGTGTCATGTATTCCTCGTCTACACTTCAAATGAATGTAAATGCGACACTTCCTTGCTAGGAAATTACGTCTGCAGATATCTAGGTATCGTAGCAATAGTGTTCTAATGCTTCTTAAAACGCGATATCGCATCTCATTTCTATGTTTCATGGTAAGATATAATATGATTTGCGAAGTGTTATGTATTCCTCGTGTACACTTCAAATGAATGTGAATGCGACACTTCCTCGCTAGGAATTAGCGTTTGCAGATGTCTACATATCGTTGCAATAGCTTTCTATTGCTTCTTAAAACGCGATATCGCATCTCATTTCTATGTTTCATGATAAGATATAATATGATTTGCGAAGTGTCATGTATTCCTCGTCTACACTTCAAATGAATGTAAATGCGACACTTCCTTGCAAGGAAATAGCGTTTGCAGATATCTACCTATCGTAGCAATAGAGTTCTAATGCTTCTTAAAACGCGATATCGCATCTCATTTCTATGTTTCATGGTAAGATATAATATGATTTGCGAAGTGTTATGTATTCCTCGTCTACACTTCAAATGAATGTAAAGGTGACACTTCCTTGCAAGGAAATAGCGTTTGCAGATGTGTACGTATCGTAGCAATAGAGATCTTATGATTCTTAAAACGCGATATCGCATCTCATTCCTATGTTTCATGGTAAGATATAATATGATTTGCGGAGTGTCATGTATTCCTCGTCTACACTTCAAATGAATGTAAATGCGACTCTTCCTTGCTAGGAAATTACGTCTGCAGATATCTAGGTATCGTAGCAATAGTGTTCTAATGCTTCTTAAAACGCGATATCGCATCTCATTTCTATGTTTCATGGTAAGATATAATATGATTTGCGAAGTGTTATGTATTCCTCGTGTACACTTCAAATGAATGTAAATGCGACACTTCCTCGCTAGGAAATAGCGTTTGCAGATGTCTACATATCGTTGCAATAGCTTTCTAATGCTTCTTAAAACGCGATATCGCATCTCATTTCTATGTTTCATGATAAGATATAATATGATTTGCGAAGTGTCATGTATTCCTCGTCTACACTTCAAATGAATGTAAATGCGACACTTCCTTGCAAGGAAATAGCGTTTGCAGATATCTACCTATCGTAGCAATAGAGTTCTAATGCTTCTTAAAACGCGATATCGCATCTCATTTCTATGTTTCATGGTAAGATATAATATGATTTGCGAAGTGTTATGTATTCCTCATCTACACTTCAAATGAATGTAAATACGACACTTCCTTGTTAGGAAATAGCGTCTGCAGATGTCTAGGCATCGTAGCAATAGAGTTCTAATGCTTCTTAAAAAGCGATATCGCATCTCATTTCTACGTTTCATGGCAAGATGTAATATGATTTGCGAAGTGTTATGTATTCCTCGTCTACACTTCAAATGAATGTAAATGCGACACTTCCTTGTTAGGAAATAGCGTCTGCAGATGTCTAGGCATCGTAGCAATAGAGTTCTAATGCTTCTTAAAAAGCGATATCGCATCTCATTTCTACGTTTCATGGCAAGATGTAATATGATTTGCGAAGTGTTATGTATTCCTCGTCTACACTTCAAATGAATGTAAATGCGACACTTCCTTGCAAGGAAATAGCGTTTGCAAATGTCTACCTATCGTAGCAATGGTGTTCTAAAGCTTTTTAAAACGCGATATCGCATTACATTTCTATGTTTCATGGTAAGATACAATATGATTTGCGAAGTGTCATGTATTCCTCGTCTACACTTCAAATGAATGTAAATGCGACACTTCCTTGCAAGGAAATAGCGTTTGCAGATGTCTACGTATCGTAGCAGTAGAGTTCTTATGATTCTTAAAACGCGATATCGCATCTCATTTCTATGTTTTATGGTAAGATATAATATGATTTGCGAAGTGTTATGTATTCCTCGTCTACACTTCAAATGAACGTAAATGCGACACTTCCTTGCAAGGAAATAGTGTTTGCAGATGTCTACGTATCGAAGCAATAGAGTTCAAATGCATCTTAAAACGAGATATTGCATCTCATATCTATGTTTCATGATAAGATATAATATTCATTGCGAAGTCTCATGCATTCCTCGTCTACGATTCAAATGAATGTAAATGCGACACTTCCTTGCAAGGAAATAGCGTTTGCAGTTGTCTACGAGTCGTAGCAATAGGGTTCTTATGATTCCTAAAACGCGGTATTGCATCTCATTTCTATGTTTCATGGTAAGATGTAATATGATTTGCGAAGTGTTATGTATACCTCGTCTACTCTTCAAATGAATGTGAAAGCGACACTTCCTCGCTAGGAAATAGCGTTTGCAGATGTCTACGTATCGTAGCAATAGTGTTCTAATGATTCTTAAAACGCGATATCGCATCTCATTTCTATGTTTCATGGTAAGATATAATATGATTTGCGAAGTGTTATGTATTCCTCGTCTACACTTCAAATCAATGTGAATGCGATACTTCCTCGCCAGGAAATAGCGTTTGCAGATGTCTACGTATCGTGGCATTTGTTTTCTAATGCTTCTTAAAACGCGATATCGCATCTCATTTCTATGTTTCATGGTAAGATATTATATAATTTGCGAAGTGTTATGTATTCCTCGTCTACACTTCAAATGAATGTAAATGTGACACTTCCTTGCATGGAAATAGCGTTTGCAGATGTGTACGTATCGTAGCACTAGAGTTCTTATGATTCTTAAAACGCGATATCGCATCTCATTTCTATGTTTCATGGTAAGATATAATATGATTTGCGAAGTGTCATGTATTCCTCGTCTACACTTCAAATGAATGTAAATGCGACACTTCCTTGCTAGGAAATAGCGTCTGCAGATATCTAGGTATCGTAGCAATAGTGTTCTAATGCTTCTTAAAACGCGATATCGCATCTCATTTCTATGTTTCATGATAAGATATAATATGATTTGCGAAGTGTCATGTATTCCTCGTCTACACTTCAAATGAATGTAAATGCGACACTTCCTTGCAAGGAAATAGCGTTTGCAGATATCTACCTATCGTAGCAATAGAGTTCTAATGCTTCTTAAAACGCGATATCGCATCTCATTTCTATGTTTCATGGTAAGATATAATATGAATTGCGAAGTGTTATGTATTCCTCGTCTACACTTCAAACGAATGTAAAGGTGACACTTCCTTGCAAGGAAATAGCGTTTGCAGATGTGTACGTATCGTAGCAATAGAGATCTTATGATTCTTAAAACGCGATATCGCATCTCATTCCATGTTTCATGGTAAGGTATAATATGATTTGCGAAGTGTCATGTATTCCTCGTCTACACTTCAAATGAATGTAAATGTGACACTTCCTTGCAAGGAAATAGCGTTTGCAGATGTCTACGTATCGCAGCAATAGATTTCTAATGCTTCTTAAATCGCGATATCGCATCTCATTTCTATGTTTCATGGTAAGATATAATATGATTTGCGAAGTGTCATGTATTCCTCGTCTACAATTCAAATGAATGTAAATGCGAGACTTCCTTGCTAGGAAATAGCGTCTGCAGATGTCTAGGTATCGTAGCAATAGAGTTCTAATGCTTCTTAAAACGAGATATTGCATCTCATATCTATGTTTCATGATAAGATATAATATTCATTGCGAAGTGTTATGCATTCCTCGTCTACGATTCAAATGAAGGTAAATGCGACACTTCCTTGCTATGAAATAGCGTCTGCAGATGTCTAGGTATCGTAGCAATAGAGTTCTAATGCTTCTTAAAACGCGATATCGCATTTCATTTCTATGTTTCATGGTAAGATATAATATGATTTGCGAAGTGTTATGTATTCCTCTTCTGAACTTCAAATGAATGTAAATGCGACACTTCCTTGCAAGAAAATAGCGTTTGCAGATGTCTACGTATCGTAGCAATAGATTTCTAATGCTTCTTAAAACGCGATATCGCATTTCATTTCTATGTTTCATGGTAAGATATAACATGATTTGCGAAGTGTTATGTATTCCTCGTCTACACTTCAAATGAATGTGAATGCGATACTTCCTCGCTAGGAAATAGCGTTTGCAGATATCTACGTATCGTAGCAATAGCTTTCTAATGCTTCTTAAAACGCGATATCGCATCTCATTTCTATGTTTCATGGTAAGATATAACGTGATTTGCGAAGTGTCATTTATTCCTCGTCTACACTTCAAATGAATGTAAATGCGACACTTCCTTGCAAGGAAATAGCGTCTGCTGATGTCTACGTATCGTAGCAATAGATTTCTAATGCTTCTTAAAACGCGATGTCGCATCTCATTTCTATGTTTCATGGTAAGATATAATATGATTTGCGAAGTGTCATGTATTCCTCGTCTACACTTCAAATGAATGTAAATGCGACACTTCCTTGCAAGGAAATAGCGTTTGCAGATGTCCAAGTATCGTAGCAATAGATTTCTAATGCTTCTTAAAACGCGTTATCGCATCTCATTTCTATGTTTCATGGTAAGATATAATATGATTTGCGAAGTGTCATGTATTCCCCGTCTACACTTCAAATGAATGTAAATGCGACACTTCCTTGCTAGGAAATAGCGTCTGCAGATGTCTACGTATCGTAGCAATAGATTTCTAATGCTTCTTAAAACGCGATGTCGCATCTCATTTCTATGTTTCATGGTAAGATATAATATGATTTGCGAAATGTCATGTATTCCTCGTCTACACTTCAAATGAATGTAAATGCGACACTTCCTTGCTAGGAAGTTGCGTCTGCAGATGTCTAGGTATCGTAGCAATAGTGTTCTAATGCTTCTTAGAACGCGATATCGCATCTCATTTCTATGTTTCATGGTAAGATATAATATGATTTGCGGGGTGTCATGTATTCCTCGTCTACACTTCAAATGAATGTAAATGCGACACTTCCTTGCTAGGAAATAGCGTCTGCAGATGTCTAGGTATCGTAGCAACAGAGTTCTAATGATTCTTAAAACGCGATATCGCATCTCATTTCTATGTTTCATGGTAAGATATAATATTCATTGCGAAGTGTTATGCATTCCTCGTCTACGATTCAAATGAAGGTAAATGCGACACTTCCTTGCTATGAAATAGCGTCTGCAGATGTCTAGGTATCGTAGCAATAGAGTTCTAATGCTTCTTAAAACGCGATATCGCATTTCACTTCTATGTTTCATGGTAAGATATAATATGATTTGCGAAGTGTTATGTGTTCCTCCTCTACACTTCAAATGAACGTAAATGCGACACTTCCTTGCAAGGAAATAGTGTTTGCAGATGTCTACGTATCGAAGCAATAGAGTTCAAATGCATCTTAAAACGAGATATTGTATCTCATATCTATGTTTCATGATAAGATATAATATTCATTGCGAAGTCTCATGCATTCCTCGTCTACGATTCAAATGAATGTAAATGCGAAACTTCCTTGCAAGGAAATAGCGTTTGCAGTTGTCTACGAATCGTAGCTACAGAGTTCTAATGCTTCTTAAAACGCGACATCGCATCTCATTTCTATGTTTCATGGTAAGATATTATATAATTTGCGAAGTGTTATGTATTCCTCGTCTACACTTCAAATGAATGTAAAGGTGACACTTCCTTGCAAGGAAATAGCGTTTGCAGATGTGTACGTATCGTAGCAATAGAGATCTTATGATTCTTAAAACGCGATATCGCATCTCATTCCTATGTTTCATGGTAAGATATAATATGATTTGCGGAGTGTCATGTATTCCTCGTCTACACTTCAAATGAATGTAAATGCGACACTTCCTTGCTAGGAAATTACGTCTGCAGATATCTAGGTATCGTAGCAATAGTGTTCTAATGCTTCTTAAAACGCGATATCGCATCTCATTTCTATGTTTCATGGTAAGATATAATATGATTTGCGAAGTGTTATGTATTCCTCGTGTACACTTCAAATGAATGTGAATGCGACACTTCCTCGCTAGGAATTAGCGTTTGCAGATGTCTACATATCGTTGCAATAGCTTTCTATTGCTTCTTAAAACGCGATATCGCATCTCATTTCTATGTTTCATGATAAGATATAATATGATTTGCGAAGTGTCATGTATTCCTCGTCTACACTTCAAATGAATGTAAATGCGACACTTCCTTGCAAGGAAATAGCGTTTGCAGATATCTACCTATCGTAGCAATAGAGTTCTAATGCTTCTTAAAACGCGATATCGCATCTCATTTCTATGTTTCATGGTAAGATATAATATGATTTGCGAAGTGTTATGTATTCCTCGTCTACACTTCAAATGAATGTAAAGGTGACACTTCCTTGCAAGGAAATAGCGTTTGCAGATGTGTACGTATCGTAGCAATAGAGATCTTATGATTCTTAAAACGCGATATCGCATCTCATTCCTATGTTTCATGGTAAGATATAATATGATTTGCGGAGTGTCATGTATTCCTCGTCTACACTTCAAATGAATGTAAATGCGACTCTTCCTTGCTAGGAAATTACGTCTGCAGATATCTAGGTATCGTAGCAATAGTGTTCTAATGCTTCTTAAAACGCGATATCGCATCTCATTTCTATGTTTCATGGTAAGATATAATATGATTTGCGAAGTGTTATGTATTCCTCGTGTACACTTCAAATGAATGTAAATGCGACACTTCCTCGCTAGGAAATAGCGTTTGCAGATGTCTACATATCGTTGCAATAGCTTTCTAATGCTTCTTAAAACGCGATATCGCATCTCATTTCTATGTTTCATGATAAGATATAATATGATTTGCGAAGTGTCATGTATTCCTCGTCTACACTTCAAATGAATGTAAATGCGACACTTCCTTGCAAGGAAATAGCGTTTGCAGATATCTACCTATCGTAGCAATAGAGTTCTAATGCTTCTTAAAACGCGATATCGCATCTCATTTCTATGTTTCATGGTAAGATATAATATGATTTGCGAAGTGTTATGTATTCCTCATCTACACTTCAAATGAATGTAAATACGACACTTCCTTGTTAGGAAATAGCGTCTGCAGATGTCTAGGCATCGTAGCAATAGAGTTCTAATGCTTCTTAAAAAGCGATATCGCATCTCATTTCTACGTTTCATGGCAAGATGTAATATGATTTGCGAAGTGTTATGTATTCCTCGTCTACACTTCAAATGAATGTAAATGCGACACTTCCTTGTTAGGAAATAGCGTCTGCAGATGTCTAGGCATCGTAGCAATAGAGTTCTAATGCTTCTTAAAAAGCGATATCGCATCTCATTTCTACGTTTCATGGCAAGATGTAATATGATTTGCGAAGTGTTATGTATTCCTCGTCTACACTTCAAATGAATGTAAATGCGACACTTCCTTGCAAGGAAATAGCGTTTGCAAATGTCTACCTATCGTAGCAATGGTGTTCTAAAGCTTTTTAAAACGCGATATCGCATTACATTTCTATGTTTCATGGTAAGATACAATATGATTTGCGAAGTGTCATGTATTCCTCGTCTACACTTCAAATGAATGTAAATGCGACACTTCCTTGCAAGGAAATAGCGTTTGCAGATGTCTACGTATCGTAGCAGTAGAGTTCTTATGATTCTTAAAACGCGATATCGCATCTCATTTCTATGTTTTATGGTAAGATATAATATGATTTGCGAAGTGTTATGTATTCCTCGTCTACACTTCAAATGAACGTAAATGCGACACTTCCTTGCAAGGAAATAGTGTTTGCAGATGTCTACGTATCGAAGCAATAGAGTTCAAATGCATCTTAAAACGAGATATTGCATCTCATATCTATGTTTCATGATAAGATATAATATTCATTGCGAAGTCTCATGCATTCCTCGTCTACGATTCAAATGAATGTAAATGCGACACTTCCTTGCAAGGAAATAGCGTTTGCAGTTGTCTACGAGTCGTAGCAATAGGGTTCTTATGATTCCTAAAACGCGGTATTGCATCTCATTTCTATGTTTCATGGTAAGATGTAATATGATTTGCGAAGTGTTATGTATACCTCGTCTACTCTTCAAATGAATGTGAAAGCGACACTTCCTCGCTAGGAAATAGCGTTTGCAGATGTCTACGTATCGTAGCAATAGTGTTCTAATGATTCTTAAAACGCGATATCGCATCTCATTTCTATGTTTCATGGTAAGATATAATATGATTTGCGAAGTGTTATGTATTCCTCGTCTACACTTCAAATCAATGTGAATGCGATACTTCCTCGCCAGGAAATAGCGTTTGCAGATGTCTACGTATCGTGGCATTTGTTTTCTAATGCTTCTTAAAACGCGATATCGCATCTCATTTCTATGTTTCATGGTAAGATATTATATAATTTGCGAAGTGTTATGTATTCCTCGTCTACACTTCAAATGAATGTAAATGTGACACTTCCTTGCATGGAAATAGCGTTTGCAGATGTGTACGTATCGTAGCACTAGAGTTCTTATGATTCTTAAACGCGATATCGCATCTCATTTCTATGTTTCATGGTAAGATATAATATGATTTGCGAAGTGTCATGTATTCCTCGTCTACACTTCAAATGAATGTAAATGCGACACTTCCTTGCTAGGAAATAGCGTCTGCAGATATCTAGGTATCGTAGCAATAGTGTTCTAATGCTTCTTAAAACGCGATATCGCATCTCATTTCTATGTTTCATGATAAGATATAATATGATTTGCGAAGTGTCATGTATTCCTCGTCTACACTTCAAATGAATGTAAATGCGACACTTCCTTGCAAGGAAATAGCGTTTGCAGATATCTACCTATCGTAGCAATAGAGTTCTAATGCTTCTTAAAACGCGATATCGCATCTCATTTCTATGTTTCATGGTAAGATATAATATGAATTGCGAAGTGTTATGTATTCCTCGTCTACACTTCAAACGAATGTAAAGGTGACACTTCCTTGCAAGGAAATAGCGTTTGCAGATGTGTACGTATCGTAGCAATAGAGATCTTATGATTCTTAAAACGCGATATCGCATCTCATTCCATGTTTCATGGTAAGATATAATATGATTTGCGGAGTGTCATGTATTCCTCGTCTACACTTCAAATGAATGTAAATGCGACACTTCCTTGCTAGGAAATTACGTCTGCAGATATCTAGGTATCGTAGCAATAGTGTTCTAATGCTTCTTAAAACGCGATATCGCATCTCATTTCTATGTTTCATGGTAAGATATAATATGATTTGCGAAGTGTTATGTATTCCTCGTGTACACTTCAAATGAATGTGAATGCGACACTTCCTCGCTAGGAAATAGCGTTTGCAGATGTCTACATATCGTTGCAATAGCTTTCTAATGCTTCTTAAAACGCGCATTCGCATCTCATTTCTATGTTTCATGATAAGATATAATATGATTTGCGAAGTGTCATGTATTCCTCGTCTACACTTCAAATGAATGTAAATGCGACACTTCCTTGCAAGGAAATAGCGTTTGCAGATATCTACCTATCGTAGCAATAGAGTTCTAATGCTTCTTAAAACGCGATATCGCATCTCATTTCTATGTTTCATGGTAAGATATAATATGATTTGCGAAGTGTTATGTATTCCTCATCTACACTTCAAATGAATGTAAATACGACACTTCCTTGTTAGGAAATAGCGTCTGCAGATGTCTAGGCATCGTAGCAATAGAGTTCTAATGCTTCTCAAAAAGCGATATCGCATCTCATTTCTACGTTTCATGGCAAGATGTAATATGATTTGCGAAGTGTTATGTATTCCTCGTCTACACTTCAAATGAATGTAAATGCGACACTTCCTTGTTAGGAAATAGGGTCTGCAGATGTCTAGGCATCGTAGCAATAGAGTTCTAATGCTTCTTAAAAAGCGATATCGCATCTCATTTCTACGTTTCATGGCAAGATGTAATATGATTTGCGAAGTGTTATGTATTCCTCGTCTACACTTCAAGTTAATGTAAATGCGACACTTCCTTGCAAGGAAATAGCGTTTGCAAATGTCTACCTATCGTAGCAATGGTGTTCTAAAGCTTTTTAAAACGCGATATCGCATTACATTTCTATGTTTCATGGTAAGATACAATATGATTTGCGAAGTGTCATGTATTCCTCGTCTACACTTCAAATGAGTGTAAATGCGACACTTCCTTGCAAGGAAATAGCGTTTGCAGATGTCTACGTATCGTAGCAATAGAGTTCTTATGATTCTTAAAACGCGATATCGCATCTCATTTCTATGTTTTATGGTAAGATATAATATGATTTGCGAAGTGTTATGTATTCCTCGTCTACACTTCAAATGAACGTAAATGCGACACTTCCTTGCAAGGAAATAGTGTTTGCAGATGTCTACGTATCGAAGCAATAGAGTTCAAATGCATCTTAAAACGAGATATTGCATCTCATATCTATGTTTCATGATAAGATATAATATTCATTGCGAAGTCTCATGCATTCCTCGTCTGCGATTCAAATGAATGTAAATGCGACACTTCCTTGCAAGGAAATAGCGTTTGCAGTTGTCTACGAGTCGTAGCAATAGGGTTCTTATGATTCCTAAAACGCGGTATTGCATCTCATTCCTATGTTTCATGGTAAGATGTAATATGATTTGCGAAGTGTTATGTATACCTCGTCTACCTTTCAAATGAATGTGAAAGCGACACTTCCTCGCTAGGAAATAGCGTTTGCAGATGTCTACGTATCGTAGCAATAGTGTTCTAATGATTCTTAAAACGCGATATCGCATCTCATTTCTATGTTTCATGGTAAGATATAATATGATTTGCGAAGTGTTATGTATTCCTCGTCTGCACTTCAAATGAATGTAAGTGCGACACTTCCTTGCTAGGAAATAGCGTCTGCAGATGTCTAGGTATCGTAGCGATAGAGTTCTAATGCTTCGTAAAACGCGATATCGCATCTCATTTCTATGTTTCATGGTAAGATATAATATGATTTGCGAAGTGTTATGTATTCCTCGTCTACACTTCAAATCAATGTGAATGCGATACTTCCTCGCCAGGAAATAGCGTTTGCAGATGTCTACGTATCGTAGCATTTGTTTTCTAATGCTTCTTAAAACGCGATATCGCATCTCATTTCTATGTTTCATGGTAAGATATTATATAATTTGCGAAGTGTTATGTATTCCTCGTCTACACTTCAAATGAATGTAAATGTGACACTTCCTTGCATGGAAATAGCGTTTGCAGATGTGTACGTATCGTAGCAATGGAGTTCTTATGATTCTTAAAACGCGATATCGCATCTCATTTCTATGTTTCATGGTAAGATATAATATGATTTGCGAAGTGTCATGTATTCCTCGTCTACACTTCAAATGAATGTAAATGCGACACTTCCTTGCTAGGAAATAGCGTCTGCAGATATCTAGGTATCGTAGCAATAGTGTTCTAATGCTTCTTAAAACGCGATATCGCATCTCATTTCTATGTTTCATGATAAGATATAATATGATTTGCGAAGTGTCATGTATTCCTCGTCTACACTTCAAATGAATGTAAATGCGACACTTCCTTGCAAGGAAATAGCGTTTGCAGATATCTACCTATCGTAGCAATAGAGTTCTAATGCTTCTTAAAACGCGATATCGCATCTCATTTCTATGTTTCATGGTAAGATATAATATGATTTGCGAAGTGTTATGTATTCCTCGTCTACACTTCAAATGAATGTAAAGGTGACACTTCCTTGCAAGGAAATAGCGTTTGCAGATGTGTACGTATCGTAGCAATAGAGATCTTATGATTCTTAAAACGCGATATCGCATCTCATTCCATGTTTCATGGTAAGATATAATATGATTTGCGGAGTGTCATGTATTCCTCGTCTACACTTCAAATGAATGTAAATGCGACACTTCCTTGCTAGGAAATTACGTCTGCAGATATCTACCTATCGTAGCAATAGAGTTCTAATGCTTCTTAAAACGCAATATCGCATCTCATTTCTATGTTTCATGGTAAGATATAATATGATTTGCGAAGTGTTATGTATTCCTCATCTACACTTCAAATGAATGTAAATACGACACTTCCTTGTTAGGAAATAGCGTCTGCAGATGTCTAGGCATCGTAGCAATAGAGTTCTAATGCTTCTTAAAAAGCGATATCGCATCTCATTTCTACGTTTCATGGCAAGATGTAATATGATTTGCGAAGTGTTATGTATTCCTCGTCTACACTTCAAATGAATGTAAATGCGACACTTCCTTGTTAGGAAATAGCGTCTGCAGATGTCTAGGCATCGTAGCAATAGAGTTCTAATGCTTCTTAAAAAGCGATATCGCATCTCATTTCTACGTTTCATGGCAAGATGTAATATGATTTGCGAAGTGTTATGTATTCCTCGTCTACACTTCAAATGAATGTAAATGCGACACTTCCTTGCAAGGAAATAGCGTTTGCAAATGTCTACCTATCGTAGCAATGGTGTTCTAAAGCTTTTTAAAACGCGATATCGCATTACATTTCTATGTTTCAGGGTAAGATACAATATGATTTGCGAAGTGTCATGTATTCCTCGTCTACACTTCAAATGAATGTAAATGCGACACTTCCTTGCAAGGAAATAGCGTTTGCAGATGTCTACGTATCGTAGCAATAGAGTTCTTATGATTCTTAAAACGCGATATCGCATCTCATTTCTATGTTTTATGGTAAGATATAATATGATTTGCGAAGTGTTATGTATTCCTCGTCTACACTTCAAATGAACGTAAATGCGACACTTCCTTGCAAGGAAATAGTGTTTGCAGATGTCTACGTATCGAAGCAATAGGGTTCAAATGCATCTTAAAACGAGATATTGCATCTCATATCTATGTTTCATGATAAGATATAATATTCATTGCGAAGTCTCATGCATTCCTCGTCTACGATTCAAATGAATGTAAATGCGACACTTCCTTGCAAGGAAATAGCGTTTGCAGTTGTCTACGAGTCGTAGCAATAGGGTTCTTATGATTCCTAAAACGCGGTATTGCATCTCATTTCTATGTTTCATGGTAAGATGTAATATGATTTGCGAAGTGTTATGTATACCTCGTCTACTCTTCAAATGAATGTGAAAGCGACACTTCCTCGCTAGGAAATAGCGTTTGCAGATGTCTACGTATCGTAGCAATAGTGTTCTAATGATTCTTAAAACGCGATATCGCATCTCATTTCTATGTTTCATGGTAAGATATAATATGATTTGCGAAGTGTTATGTATTCCTCGTCTGCACTTCAAATGAATGTAAATGCGACACTTCCTTGCTAGGAAATAGCGTCTGCAGATGTCTAGGTATCGTAGCGATAGAGTTCTAATGCTTCGTAAAACGCGATATCGCATCTCATTTCTATGTTTCATGGTAAGATATAATATGATTTGCGAAGTGTTATGTATTCCTCGTCTACACTTCAAATCAATGTGAATGCGATACTTCCTCGCCAGGAAATAGCGTTTGCAGATGTCTACGTATCGTAGCATTTGTTTTCTAATGCTTCTTAAAACGCGATATCGCATCTCATTTCTATGTTTCATGGTAAGATATTATATAATTTGCGAAGTGTTATGTATTCCTCGTCTACACTTCAAATGAATGTAAATGTGACACTTCCTTGCATGGAAATAGCGTTTGCAGATGTGTACGTATCGTAGCAATAGAGTTCTTATGATTCTTAAAACGCGATATCGCATCTCATTTCTATGTTTCATGGTAAGATATAATATGATTTGCGAAGTGTCATGTATTCCTCGTCTACACTTCAAATGAATGTAAATGCGACACTTCCATGCTAGGAAATAGCGTCTGCAGATGTCTAGGTATCGTAGCTACAGAGTTCTAATGCTTCTTAAAACGCGATATCGCATCTCATTTCTATGTTTCATGGTAAGATATTATATAATTTGCGAAGTGTTATGTATTCCTCGTCTACACTTCAAATGAATGTAAATGTGACACTTCCTTGCAAGGAAATAGCGTTTGCAGATGTCTACGTATCGAAGAAATAGAGTTGAAATGCTTCTTAAAATGAGATATTGCATCTCATATCTATGTTTCATGATAAGATATAATATTCATTGCGAAGTGTTATGCATTCCTCGTCTACGATTCAAATGAAAGTAAATGCGACACTTCCTTGCAAGGAAGTAGCGTTTGCAGATGTCTATGTATCGTAGCAATAGAGTTCATATTATTCTTAAAACGCGATATCGCATCTCATTTCTATGTTTCATTATAAGATATAACATGATTTGCGAAGTGTTATGTATTCCTCGTCTACACTTCAAATGAATGTGAATGCGATACTTCCTCGCTAGGAAATAGCGTTTGCAGATATCTACGTATCGTAGCAATAGCTTTCTAATGCTTCTTAAAACGCGATATCGCATCTCATTTCTATGTTTCATGGTAAGATATAACATGATTTGCGAAGTGTCATTTATTCCTAGACTACACTTCAAATGAATGTAAATGCGACACTTCCTTGCTAGGAAATAGCGTCTGCAGATGTCTAGGTATCGTAGCAATAGTGTTCTAATGCTTCTTAAAACGCGATATCGCATTTCATTTCTATGTTTCATGGTAAGATATAACATGATTTGCGAAGTGTTATGTATTCCTCGTCTACACTTCAAATGAATGTGAATGCGATACTTCCTCGCTAGGAAATAGCGTTTGCAGATATCTACGTATCGTAGCAATAGCTTTCTAATGCTTCTTAAAACGCGATATCGCATCTCATTTCTATGTTTCATGGTAAGATATAACGTGATTTGCGAAGTGTCATTTATTCCTCGTCTACACTTCAAATGAATGTAAATGCGACACTTCCTTGCAAGGAAATAGCGTTTGCAGATGTCCACGTATCGTAGCAATAGATTTCTGATGCTTCTTAAAACGCGATATCGCATCTCATTTCTATGTTTCATGGTAAGATATAATATGATTTGCGAAGTGTCATGTATTCCTCGTCTACACTTCAAATGAATGTAAATGCGACACTTCCTTGCTAGGAAATAGCGTCTGCAGATGTCTACGTATCGTGGCAATAGATTTCTAATGCTTCTTAAAACGCGATGTCGCATCTCATTTCTATGTTTCATGGTAAGATATAATATGATTTGCGAAGTGTCATGTATTCCTCGTCTACACTTCAAGTGAATGTAAATGCGACACTTCCTTGCTAGGAAATTGCGTCTGCAGAT